>NC_136991.1:50368693-50511193 GCF_032717465.1 Coenobita brevimanus | reverse complement strand
TTGCCCTCCTCCAGCAGTCCACCAGCCTCACTTAGGGGGATAGGGAGGGGTGAGGGACGTATTTCTAACCAGGCAGCTCCTCCGTCCAGGGATATCATTGCCACCACGTGAAGGCGTCCCTGCCCACCACCTCTACCAGACAAAGAAGCAAACCAAAACTGTATCTACTCCCCCCCCCCCGCAGTTCAAAAAAAAATATCTATCTTAAAAATGACCAAAATCAACAGATCCCAAAAATAAGATGAATAATACGTAAAAAATAATCTATCTATCTATTGCCAGACGCCTTAATCCCACACGGGGTGGCCACAAACAAATCGCCTCCACGTCACCCTGTTCCCCCGCCATTCCACTGCCCTGCTCCCAGTTCACCCCCCCCCTCTCTCATATACCTCTCCACTCCATCCCTCCATCTCATCCTTGGCCTTCCCCTCCCCGTCTCCCCCCCTCCACCTCACTCACATACACTCTCCTCGTCAGTCTCTCACTCTCCATCCTCTCCACATGGCCAAAAAAATAAATGAAAATACAGTAGGCTTTACATTACAGGGTTGGCCAAAAGTTATAATGGATTTTGAAAAGGGTAGAATGTATAGTAACATACTTTTGACTTGACGAATTTCACTTTCTCGTGGCCCAGATTTTCGTCCTTATGCAGCTTATTTCACGTAGCTCAGTGGCAGAAAAAGACAGTGCTATCTACCTCCTTTCCCTGACACTTCTTCGTGACTAGTAGCCTATTTGAACGTTAATTTATGGCTACGACTCAGCATTTAAGATGGAGAGACAGCAATTTTAGGCCAAGTTAGAGTGAAAAGGGTATAGAATCGTTTTCTTATTAGTATTCTCGCTACAGCCAGAGTATTGTGTTTAGGAGGGTAGGGAGAGAAAGAAAGAAAAAAGAAGAAGGAGGAAAAAGTAGGAGAGAGGGAGAGAAAGAGAGAGAGAGAGAGAGCGAGGGGGGTGGAGAAGGAATGTCAAACTCACTGAAGGTCATGGTTAGGATTCAGAGGGCGATAGCAAGGACAGGTAGGACGCACACACACACACACACACACACACACACACACACCAATACTATATAACGTGAGAGCTATGAGGGAAAAAAATCTGTAGAGGGTATGTTTTTATCTGACGGAACTGGTCCACGGTCACATCTAGAATACCACGTCGTGATGAGAGGCAGGAACGAGTCTCCTTGGTTACTAGTCGAATCAACCCAGCAGTCTGACTATACTTTGCCATCAACTGAGCTGGATAGGGTTAAGGATCTTTGACGGAGAGAGAGAGAGAGAGAGAAGAGAGAGAGAGAGAGATGACTGAACGAAATTGAGAAATGAGTCGAATTTTTTTAATATACCGTATGTCTATATCTGTGTCTGTCTGTCTGTCTGCATGTCTGTCTGTCTATCTATCTAGTTATCTATAGATCTGTCTATTTCCGTTAATCTGTCGGCCTGTGATTGAAGCAGGAATAAGAATTGGGATGATGATAATGATGATAATAACACTGATAAAAATAACCTTGTAGATGATGATGATGATGATGATATAATAATAATAATAATAATAACCCTGTAGACGATGATGATGATGATAATAATGATGGTGATGATGATGATGCTGTACCCCCTCCCACCGCCTTATACTCCCTGATATTCCCTTATTCTTTCAGGACCATAGCGTATCAGCCAGACGTGAGGTAGTGGTGGCGGCAGGGGCAGTGGGCTCGCCTAAACTCCTTATGCTGTCAGGAGTGGGACCCAAGCAGCATCTAAGGCAGCATGGAGTGAGTAGTAGGCGTAGTAGTAGCAGCAGTAGTAGTAGTAGCAGTAGTAGTAGTAGTAGTAGTATCATCTAAAGTACTGATGTTCTCTGGAATAAGTTGTAAGGAGCAGTTGTAGTATTTAGTCACTTTTATAAATCTTTGGCTTCTCAGTTTTTATCCTACTCACCCTCTTCTTTCCCTCCCCTCTCTGCCTCCCTTCTTTCCTTCCTCTTTCCCCTCCCTCCTTCCCTCTTTCCCTCCCCTCTCTGCCTCCCTTCTTCCTTCCTCTTTCCCTCCCTCCACCCCTCTTTCCCTCCCCTCTCTGCCTCCCTTCTTTCCTTCCTCTTTCCCTCCCTCCACCCCTCTTTCCCTCCCCTCTGTACCTCCCTTCTTTCTTCCTCTTTCCCCTCCCTCCTCCCCTCTTTCGCTCCCCTCTGTACCTCTCTTCCTTCTACTTTCCTCCCCTCTCTACCTTTCTTCCTCCTCCTTGTTTCTCCTCCCTCCTTCCCTCTTTCCTTCCCCTCTCTACCACCCTTCTTCCTTCCTCTTCCCTTCTTTCCATTCTCTCCCTACCTCCCTTCTTCCCCTTTCCCTTCCCGCCTCCCCTCCTCTTTCCCTCTTTCCTTCTCCCCACGCATCCCTCTCCCCCTCCCAGAGCCTCCAAGATCACCCCTCCATCTTTTCCCAAGCACTTCTTCGTGACTAGCATCATATTTCTAGGGCTAATTTTCACAACTTTGCGTTCATGATGGAGAGACGGCAGTTTTAGGCCAAGTTAAAGGGAAATCAGTATTGTCTACATTCAGTCTCCTTCCTAGATTCCCTCCTCTCTCTCTCTCTCTCTCGCCTCTGTTTTTCTCTCCCTCTTTATTCCTTGCCTCTTATTTCCTGACTCATTCCCTCCCTTCCCTTCTCCTCTTTCTCTTCCCCTCCCTCCCCTCTCTCATTCTCTCCCCCTCCCTCCCTCCCCTCGCACCTCAGTACCTTCCTCTTCCTTTCTTCTTTCTCACACTCCTCCCCTCTCTCCCCCGCTTCCTCTTCCCCTCTCCTCTCTGCACCTTCCTCCTCGTCATCCTCTCCACTTTCCCACCTTCCTCTCCTCTTTCCCACTTTCCTCTCCTCTCCCCTCCCTCCCTCCCTCCTTCTCCCCACTCACCCCTCTCCCCTCCCCAGATCCCCGTGGTGGCCGACGTACCAGGGGTGGGGGCGAACCTGCAGGACCACCCCTCCATCTTCGGCCTGAGCTGGACCTCCAAGCCAGGCTCAGCAACCAACCTACTCAACCTCGGCTCTCCAGTCAGCATCAAGGAGTATTTGGGCAGCAGGCGAGGTCAGCACGGGTTAGAAGGGTCAGATTGGGTCAGATTTTGTTGGGTGATTGTCAGATAAGGTCAGTTGAGGTGAGGCTGTTGTGGCGAACTTGTGACGTATGGTTTAATAAGGTTACGAGGTGAAACAAAATGGTCGAAGAGGATGGTAGAGCTGAATTTTGTGTGTGTGTGTGTGTGTCCAGCAGTCCTCATACCACAGACCTTTACCCTGTCACCACTTCAGCACCAATACGCATCGTCCATATTGAATACATGATAGGGTATTAGAGGGAGTGTTTTTATGAGATGTGGATGAGTGTTTTTGAAGTAACGAAATTCAGTCAGACTTGTAGCTTTTGGTGTTAGTGTTAGGGATGAGTATTTTTTTATTGCATTTAATTATTTTTATTTTTATTTTCTCTCTCTTCCCCTCCTTCAATTTATCTTTCTCTCCCCCCCCGTTCTTCAATATCTCTTTCTCTCTCTTCTTCCTTCCCTTTCTCTCTCTTCTTCCTTCCCTTTCTCTCTCTCCTTCTCTCCCTCCTTTCTTTCCCCCTCCCTCCCTTTCTCTCCCCCTTCCCATCCTTACATCCCTATCTCTCTCCCTCCCTACTTTCCCCTCTCTCTTCCTTCTTTTCCCTTTCTCTTTCTATCCTCCTCCTTCCCCCTCTTTCTTTCCCTCTTCCCTCTCTCTCTCTCTCTCTCTCTCTCTCTCTCTCTCTCTCTCTCTCTCTCTCTCTCTCTCTCTCTCTCTCTCTCTCTCTCTCTCTTTCACGACCCTACCTTTCCCTACCACTTCCCATCCATTCTCTTCCCTTTCCCTCTCTCTTCCCCCTCCCTCTCTCTCCACCTTCCCTTTCACTTCCTCTTCCTTCCCTTTCTCTCCCCCTTCCCTCTCTCCTCCCCTCCCTCCCTCCCTCTCTCTCCACCCTACCTTTCTCTCCCCCTTCCCTCTGTCCTCCTCCCCTCCCTCCCTCCCTCTCTCTCCACCCAACCTTTCTCTTCCATTTCTCTCCCGTTCTCTCCCCCTTCTCTCTTTCCTACCCCTCCCTCCCTGTCTCTCTCTCTCCACCCTACCATTCTCTACCACTTTCCTCCCCTCTCTCCTCCTCCCTCCCTCCTTCTCTCTCCCTTCCCTCTCTCCTCTCCTCCCTCCTTCTCCCCCAGGCCCCCTCACCACCCCCCTGGCCGTGGAGGGGAATGCGTGGAGCGTGAACGAGAGCGGAGAGGACGTGAAGGAGTGGCCAGACCTGCAGTACCTCTTCATGTCAGGCACGCCGGCCATTGATAAGGGCTTGTTTTTGTACCAGCTGATTGGATTTAAGAGGGAGGTGAGCAGGTGTGGTTGTTGTTGTGGTAGTTGTGGTTAGAGTTGGGCTGATTTGTAGTAATGATGATAATAATACTCGTCGTCACCACCACCACCATCATCATCATCACTATCATTATCACCACCACCACCACCATCATCATCATCATCATCACTATCATTATCACCACCACCACCACCACCACCACCACCACCACCACCACTACTCACCCTTACCCACGTCTTCCCTGCAGTTCTTTAATGAGTACTTCGGACCGATTCTGGGTCGGGAAGGCTTCAACATCGGTCCCATGCTGGCCAGACCGAAGAGCAGAGGGACCGTGAGATTACAGTCGGCAGACCCCCTGGACCCGCCACTCATAGACCCGAATTTCCTGAGTCACCCCGATGATGTGGATACCTTTGTGAGAGGTGAGGGAGAGAAGGAGAGATGGATAGATAAAGATAGATAGATAGATAGATACATGGATAGATAGATATATTCATGGATAGATAGATAGATAGATAAGAGAGAAGCAGACAGAAAGGAAAAGTGAAAGGAGAGAGGGAAGGTAGGACAGAAATTCAGTGATAAATGAAGAGAGAGAGGGGGGTGGAGAGGGGAGAGAGAGAGAGAGAGAGAGAAAGGGGCAGATAGACAGATAGTGATGACGGAGACAAAAAGGAAAAGTGAAAGGAGAGAGAAGGAAGGACAGAAATTCAGCGAGAGAGAGAGAGAGAATCTTTCACCTTACATCACCCTAACACCTAAAATCATTTCTTTCACTATCAGGAACCAGTACAAATTATCTCCGTTAAAACAATACCCCCCCCCAGCCCTAGTATCACATCAATAATTATTCTAGCAAACTCAGACTAATATATACAATTTAACCTGAAAATCGATCTATAATTTTAAAAAATCGGACATATATTTTTCTCTCCTCTCTTCACCTTAACTTGGCCCAGATTTTCGTCCTTTTGCAGCTTATTTCACGTATCTGTTGTTATTTTACGTAGCTTGTTGGAAGAAAAGGCTATATTACGGTTCTACATTCTCTCCATAGCACTTCTTCGTGACTAGCATCATATTCAGATGTGGCGTTAGTGTTACATCTCAGCATTTTAAAAATTTGGCCAAGTTAAAGTGAAAGGAGTGAAATGCTGGGCTTACTGAAGGTATGTGTTTTGGTTGTAACACACACGCACTCACTCTCTCTCTCTTCCTCTCTCTCTCTCTCTCGTGCCTTCATCCTCTGATTCACGTCCCTAACCCACAGGCATCAAGTTCGTCCTGGCGCTGACAAACATGAGTGCACTGCGGGATGATTTCAACGCGAGATTCCACGATAAAGTAAGTGACAGCCAAAAATGATGATGATAATGATGATGATGATGATCTCTTAGATGTGTTTAATTTTGGATGGGAAAAAGAAGCCAAGATGATGATGATAATGATGATGATGAAATGAGCTGTTCGTCTCTGCACCTTTGTTATGTGTTTTAACTTTGGCTGGGAAAAAGAGACCACAATAATAATAATAATAATAATAATAATTTTCAGGTAGTGCCAGAGTGTGAAGTCTTTAGGTACGGTACAGACAAATAGTAGAGCTGATGATGATGATAGTAATAATAATAATAATAATAATAATAATAATAATTTTCAGGTAGTGCCGGGGTGTGAGGGCATTGGATACGGTACAGACAAGTACTGGGGCTGCTACACGCGTCAGATGGCCCAAACCACGTACCATCCCTGTTGTACCCTCAAAATGGGTCTACCGAACGACCCCATGGCAGTTATTGACCACAGACTAAGGTGAGGTAGTAGTAGTAGAAGTAGTAGTAGCAGCAGCAGTAGTAGTAGTAATAATAGTAGTAGTAGTTGCGGCCCTAGACCCATTTGGATGTGTACCCAGTTAGTTGGAAGCTGAAGTTGCCCTTTTTCTGCAGTCCATTATTTTCCTCTTGGAGGATAGGGAAGGAAATGAGGGACAGTTGTATAACCCTAGTAATGGAGTTGCCCTGCTATATAAGTGCCCACTGCGTGAAGGCATCCCTCTTCAGCATATATTCGTCCATTTGCTGATGTTTATTACAGTCCAACAGCTACCTCTCCGTTAGCGAGGAATCAGGTAAAACCCCTCCCAGTAGCCCGTTATATATATGCCGAATAGTTGACGCGCCACAGTAACTTAAGTGATAGTGCTCTCCCTTCCACTGGGTAGGGAAGAGCCAAACAATAAACGCCACATCCTCGTCTGACACCACTTCCTTATCTGACACCACATCCTCATCTGACAACACTTGCTCGTCTGACACCACTCCCTTATCTGACATCAAATCCTCATCTGAAACCACATATTTATTTGTCTCTAGGATGAGAGCGGTGCACGGTGTGCGGGTGGTGGACGCGTCGATGATGCCGGTCATCGTGGCGGGAAATTTGAACGCACCCGTCATCATGATTGGGGAGAAGGCGGCTGATCTCATCAAGGAGGACTGGGGTGTGTTGTAGTGATGGTGGAAAATTATACGAACTATAAAAAATGACGGGTGGTATAGTTGTTATAAAACATTCTAGAAACGACAAAAAACAGGCATGTGATAGTGGCTGTGCAATTTTAGAGGTGACTAAGGGCCGCTTCCACAGTCAGTTCGTATGTGGTTAACTGCTCCACACCAACACGATGATTTAGGTGGTTCCATATAATGCATATGATTATGGTTTATACGCTCACCAACAACACCGTCAAAGTCGATTGTGGACGTGGAGATGGAGGAGTGAGTGTTGGATACTTAGCATCATAGCAAAAAGCAGCGGCTGTGGAAGAGGTAAGGTAAAGATGAGGCACTTAGTCCCAGTGCTTATTTCGTTAACGTGGGCACTTGAATATGTTACTAGATAACTATTTGCCCACTGTCCTGCGGTGCAATGCCACAGTGTCATCAAAGTTACCGGTTACTTTCCATATGTGTTACCCAAGATACACATTTTACTTACCAGCCCACACTGGATGGATGGGCACCTGAGTTCATTGGCACCAGCTCCCCTCTCCAGAATTCAACCCCTGATGCCATTAGACTGGTAACTTTGTAGGGAGCAGTGTTAACCATTTGGCTACCACGGTGGCTGTGGAAGCGGCCCCAAACAGATGTGTAAATATGATAAAGCCTACAAAATGGATGGATAATTAGGATATAAGTTGTTATAGTGTATATAATGATGGTAAAATCTAGCAAGAAGATGCTTACTGACTTTCAAGCTTGCTAACAAAATATATAGGCTACTGACGGTAAGTTCATTTATACAGCTGAGTTTATATTGGCGAATCAGATGAATAAGGGTTAACAAGAAATTTTGCCTTAAAATGACCCATTTCATTGAAAAAATATAACAAGAATACAAGCAATGTTGGAAATGTATATTGTCCAGTCTTGGATGCTCAGTACAAAGAGAACAAGTTTTGGGAACATACCGTAAGAAGCAGTTCAAATCACTCTACCTTCTAAGTGCTAAATAATCCTGTGAGACAGATACATTCATTAATTGTTTTACATTATGTGTTTAGATGTCGTTCTGCAGCTTCACTTGTTAAGGTATGGAACTGTTGCGTGTGCTAGTCACTGTCTCAGTCACACTCATCCCCAGAAAATACTGTTGTGTGTTTTTAGCCGCCCATGTGTTTGTGTTGACTGAGATTTGTATATTAAGCAGAGGTCAGACACTCGCCACTGGAGTGCATCTGTCGCCCGACGAGCTGTTGCAACCACATCTTGTGATTTGTATGGTCTAAATTATGTGAACCACTTAGCATTGCCTATGATAAATAAGCCATCAATGGCATACTTAGAAAAAAAAAAAAAAAAACTTGTACAGAGGATGTAAGAAAAGCATGTAAATGAAAAGTGAAGAGCAATGGCTTCACCAGTTCTAAACGTTTAAGCCGCAGGTAGGAGGGACAAGGTAAGGCCAAACACTGTCCTGGGGTTTGGACCACTGCTGCACATTGTCCATATACCAAATAATCCAAAATTTCAAGGGGGGGGGGGATCTAACTGTCTCCCCCCCCCAGGTTCCCCCCCTTGGCTACGCCACTAGAGATGAGACAAAAATATTCACAAATTCTTAGTGACAGGCAGTCAGGTGTGATTACCATATATGGCAATCACAGCTGTGCTCTATCCAGCATTGTGAACACAGTTTGCCTATGGGTTTCAAACATCACACTGTACCCAGAAAGAAATCCCTATGGCATTTGAGGGGGAAAAAAGGAAATGAGGCACAGAGTTCTGTCTAAGTTTCCAACTCTTTATTAGCAAAGCAGCATTGGTCCTGCTCTTCATTTCATCTTGAACTACAGATCACATGTTTTCAGCAAGTGTGGCTGCCCCGTCACTGTCCATTGCCTGGGAACACAGGTTGACTATGTAAGTGCACCAACTTTCCACCTTTTATGCCATTTGAAATTAAAAACAAATAAGACTTCTTAGCTTCACATCCCTGCTACCACACAAAACACAAGAGTTGCAAGAGCGACTGTATTGGCACGGTGCATAACAGAAGCATTGCATTGGCGGGGGAATTGATGTGTGTATTTTATGTTACGTGTCTCAATCTATCATTCCAAGACTTTTACGTACTCGTACAGAATGGCAGGTCACATGTAAAACTGTATGCGAAAGTTCTTATTTGAGCAAGTATTTAAACACAGTTCATAAATAAGTTAGTGAGATAAAAAAGATACTGCAGTTCTGAATTCTTTTTTTTTTGTACATAGTCTTTAGTTATGATTGTTACCATTATATACGTATGTATGATTTTGGTTTTTATACTTCCAGGGTTCTTAGCGATTAACATGCTGTATAGTACGTCAGGAACTGTTGTGTAAAATAGTTCATTTGACTTGCTACATACGCTTAAGTGTGATTAAAAGCTGCTACATTCATGCATAAAGGGGCTTGAACTTTGTAATATATATTCTGTGATATAAGATGCTAATAACACATCGTGTGTTAGATACGGTGTATATCATTCATCCATCATCCAATCCTATGTTGCCCCATGAGGAGCATAGGAGCCCGAGGCTAAGTAAGTTGGTCTTGACATTTAACATGAGAGTGACCAGCATCACTCATCCCTGAGTGGCATTATGTGAGCAATAAACCCCAGCCACTCCTTGGATATAAACCTACACAGGCTCAATCCGATTGGAGCGCCTTAATTACTCACTAAACCATCAGGCACCGTAATTTGGTTATATAGTTACCACCCAGCGTAGTAAATGGTTTCCTGGTGTACAGGAAACCATTTGGCATGTCACTCAGTGTAGTCACCCATAGGCAGAAGGAAGAAGAAAGAGTGAAGGAAAGAAAGACAGAAGAGGGAATGTAATGTCACTCGTGGGCAGAAGGAAGAGGAAAGAAAGAAGAGGGAGGAAGGAGGAGGGGAAAGGGCAGACACCCAAAGCAGCACTACACTGAGTGAGTGGATGGTGAGTGCCCCCACCTACCACAAGAAGAAGCCAATAATCAGCATTCTAACCAGATCCATGTTCATGAAATAGTTTGAAGTTTAGTTAGCTCTCCACAGCATTACTTTAATATGGTACATTTTAGGCAGCTAGCCTCACTGTTTCTGAGAAACAACTGTTTGCTGTAAAGTGAAATTATTCTTACAGCAGCAGTGGAGATGTCATTCCAGATATCCTGTCTAGGACTGTCTGCTTGTACTGGATGTATTAGCTTCTAGGCTATCATAGATCATGATACTGCAGCAAATTTTCCCCAAGATGCATGATTTTCATATATTTGCCTCAGCTATACAGTCAAAGAAAGAAGCACACAGGTTCAAAAAGCCTGGACCCTACCCCAAGTGATACACTGCCATGTTCCCTTATGTCTTGGGTTATACTGTATTGAGAATTTAAGTACAGTATTGAGATTGATGTCACACTGTTTTACATTACAGAGAAGGGCCTTTAGTAATGCATCATGCTGCAGTAAGGGTTTGTGGTTTTGTATAGCACATCTGAGACGCGATCAGGAACAGGTTTGAGGTGGCTCGGCATGAGCACGGCGTCACTCCAGTCAGGTGTGCAGTTGTCAGCACCCACGTGTGCATTGTTTGTGGGTGGGTGTGTTTTGCATGGGTTGTATGTGTGTGTATATGTTTTGTGCTCTGTGCATGTGTGTGTTATGTGTGTGTGCACAGTACATTGTAATAACATCTGCATGTTGGCAAGGTGTTCAGGTATTTCTGGTAGAGCTGTGAGAAAAAGGGTGACTTTTGCAACATGACCAGAAGCAGTTAGGCCATTATAATATTTAAGCTTCTGTAGCACTGTTTTACTTAATGAAGTAACTGTCAATCAAAGGTAATTACATTACCTTAGACCCCCTTGTAATGAGTGACAAATGGAAGGTATATATACCACACCTTAATGCATTTAATGAAAATGAAATACAATATAGCATTGTAAACTTTTCCACATTGTTTCAGAATGTAGGGAACTGCAACACTAACAGTACTTTTTGGCTGTTCATTTCCTTGTTTAGTGTAGTAGAGTAAGTAGAATTAAACTGTTATCATTTTGTATAAGAATGTGCTGCTGAATTTGTCTTTTTCACTTCTGTATGTAATAAACTATGTACATAATTGATTTCTCTAAGTTCTCTATATTTTCTCTCGTACAATAACCATATAGGCTTATCACTAGTTTTGTTTTGTTTGTGGTTGAGAAATTAAAAATGCAGTATGAAAGTACGGTTGATATTGTAAGGGACTGTCCACAGAATTGTTTCCATGCTTCAGAAGCTTGTATCAACCTCTCTCTGAGCCCTTCTGTTTCATTACACTGTACAGAGACTCAAAATATCCCTCTGTCATAATAACCGTGATGTGGTAGCGAGTGTTTCTTTTCTTAGCCAGTAACTCCTACATGCACTCATTCATAGCGTCCTCCTCCTGCATTTCATTTCCATAGTCATCCAGTGTAACATTTACGTTTTTTTGGCCTTGGCTAAGCTGACATATGTAAACACTGGTCATCTGATGGCTGTTTCATCGTTTTACAACATCCCTGGTTAGTCCCTTTACCACAAGATCATTTTATAAAAACATTTCATTTATACCTACATATTTTCCTCCTACAACAAGGTAGGTACCGGCATGGAGTAAAAAATAAGTAATGAAAATGTCTGAGAAAATAACATTTTAAATATAAATTCTATTTGAACAATAACAAACAATATAAATACATGATAAAAAGGCCATATATTAAAGGATAATGCCTCGCTAATTTCTTGAGCACATAACAACCACTAGGACATTTTTAACACCACTCATCATCATACCTTCATTCTAACTATACTTCTTTCACTTTAACCTGGCCTATATTTTCATCGTTCTGTAGCTTATTTCACACAACTGAGTGGCAGAACAGGTAATCCTATGGTTCTGTGCTCTTTCCAAAGCACTTCCTCATGACTAACTTCATATTCTAGAGTTATCATACTTGCAGCATTTAAGATGGAGAAATGTCAATTTTAGGCCAAGTTAGAGTAAAACAAGTACAGTACACTGTAAATTTTCCTCACATTCACATTAGTTAACACATCTAAAAACATCTCCATGATTATACTGAGGAGGTGGAAAAAGAATGAAAGCACCTAGTAAAACATTCTCCTTTATCATAGGAGATAGGAGGCTGCTTGTAACGCAAGTAGTGAATAACCATCTTGTTCTCCAGCTTCCAGTTTGTTATCTGCACTCCATATTTTTCACAATCCCCTTGATGTAATGCAGCCTCCCACACCACAACACACTTACTCACCTCACTGTCACAACACAGACAGTCCTTCACCACAGGCACAGCCTCAACAAAAAGATTTCTTGGAGTAGTCACCTGAAGTGTCTGATCTCCTGCAGTCTCCTGGGTTTACATAAAGACTGGAGCTATACTAATCTTTTTCACAGCTCTCCATTTTCTATTCCATCCGCCCAGCACATTACCTCTGCGTCTGCTTTTCAAGACTCTTGTAATGTGCGAGTTCCCTTGGGCTCACAGATGGCACTAGGTTCTTCACTGCTTTCTCAAAATCCCTCTCCTCCACCTCAAATTCTTCTTCAGCTTCATCTGCTACCTTCCCTTCCCTTTCTCTTCTGTCTATCTGGTCAATAGCCCGACGGATGGCAGAATACAGAGCATCGGAGCATAAGGCATGGAGATCTGCTCCAGTCAAAGTGAGTGGAAGGAGTTCAGCAATGCGGTGGAGGGAGACTGAAGAGGCAAGGGGCATTCTGTAGGGGAACGATGCAGTTATATTTGGCTGTAATAAAATACTACAGCACAAAACTAAACATCCTCCTCCTAGTCATCCAAATCTCTTTCGCAGTAGATGATTTTCCTACTTAACAGATTTTAAAATATATTTTGAAGAAAAATTATGGCATGCTAACTCCCAGAATAAACACACTCTTTTTACCTGCTTTAAAAGACATAATCCATATGAGATTGGCATGTACTTCCTGCATCTCGTGGTTGGAAAAACTGCAACTTAAACCATCACCAGACCAACACTAGCTAACCTTCAACCATCATTTTCACACTGTCCCATCAACCATCACAACTCATCATGTTCACTCCTCTCCACCCACCCCACTCTACTTGTATCCAATATATCGAGGGAAATCTGTCATTTACATTTTCCTACTGCTGATGCTGTCCAAAAGTCATCATCACATGGTGTACTTGTCTCATCTTATCTCACCACTCACATCATCTAAGTCCGTCCCAAACTCTTTCTTCCACTGCATTTATCATCTGCTTCCCTACCTTTGCGTTACCATATAAAGTATAAATGCCTACCCAAAATGCCCATCTCCACAGCATATACTTTGTCAAGCATGACCCACCACCTAACACTATCCCAGTCCATCTTGTTTACGCCTCTCTACCCATCCTAACCATTTCTGGTGCAGTGTGCACCAAAAATAAATAAAACAAGTCCACTGGATTCAAGATGTTAATAAAACACTTGAAATGAGGAATAAAACTCACTTGGATGTAACAGCCTTGAGAATCTTAACCTGCCCTTCTCTGTCCTCACACACTCCTAAGAACACCAACTTCTCAAATCTGAAACACAATGCAGAGAAGAGGGAAGAATTTGCTTGTTTTGCTAAGGGTGCTGGGAACACCAGGTCTGTTTAACAATATTACATACAGCATAACATCATCCTCACCTCATTTCTCAGTTTTCAGGAGCAAGGCATTAAGCACCATAATTATAGTAGATGCTGTCCAATTCTTACAATATACAAGTCTCCACAAGTAAATTATTATCACAGACTGTTCTATTTTTACAATTTTATCACTTTTAATTTTTACTCTAGTTTGGTTGTGAAGAATATGGTGGCTGTGTGATTGAAAAGAACATACATGTAATTATATACACAACTCTTAAAGCTTAGATGAGTTTTTTGGTACATCTCTTAAACAATTTGCACACATCAGACCAGATCTGTGCCTCACCTCCCAGGCCTGAGCAAAGCCGGGTCCAGCAGGTCAGGTCGGTTAGTGGCTGCCAGAACAAACACATCCGCCCCACTGGAGACTCCATCAAGTTCCGCTAAGAGTGCAGACACGATCCTGCAAATTTACTGTATATAAAGTCTGTCTGCAATTAAAGTCTATGATGTGTGTAGGCAAAATGCTAAGCTACTTTTAGTGAAACATGCAAGACATGTTCCTAGTTTATGACTAAAAGGTTTAAAGCATTATCATACTGTATAGTTTAAAAAAGCTCTAATGCTGTTGCATGTGTTAGTCATGGTTATCTGACAGCGGCTCTCCATACTGCTCAATCTGTAGCAGCCTCTCTTAACCCTAAGGACACACACACCTCCTCCCAACTCTTTTTTTTCTTTTTCTTTCTTTTTTCCTTTTTTCTTTTTCTTTCCTTATTTTTGGGGGGTGGGGGTCAGCCTCTTGCAACTTCACACCCAACATTCAAACTTTTCAGCCTCTGCACCCAGTTGCCATCCTCCATCCTCCATCAGCATAATGAAATAATGCTCACCTGTCCATAACTCCTCCAGAATCACCTGAACGTCCTCTATTTGGGGCCAGTGAGTCCAGTTCATCAAAGAAAATAACACACGGAGCAGCTGCCCTGGCTCTGCTGAACACTGTGGAGGGAGAGGATATATATAACAGTATAATCTGACATCATAAATATTGTCCATGAAGATATTTGTACCAGTATAATTATGCAGTATATATATTGACTGTGATTGTGAATTTATTATCACTGTATTCGTCTAGCCTTAATTGTTCTCAGTCTTGCAGGTCTAATATCAGGTCCCTACACTACACATGCAGTAAAATGGGATTGGATGTTACCATTTTACTAAGTCCTCTGCTAGAATTTTTTCATCTCTTCATTCCTCTGTTTCACCAAGTATCATCTTACAGTCACATACAGTACTTATTTCCTCCCTTTGGAGCTGCAGTCTCGAACTAAATATTTTATCTTTTCCCCACAACATTCTGCACTAATGTACCAACACCTATTCCTTTATTTTTTCATTCCCTCCACACCCTACTTCTTACTCCTTTCACCTTCCCCACTTGGTCCCTTCCTCCACAGCCTACACCTTATTCTTCTCCCCCTCCCTCTCTGTCCCCAACTTATCTCACCTTGCCTGACATTCTCCTCACTCTGCCCGACATACATATTGAGCAATTCTGGGCCTTTGACAGACATGAAGTTCAGTCCACACTCGGTGGCCACAGCCTTCGCCAATAGAGTCTTGCCAGTGCCAGGTGGACCATACAGCAACACACCTGCCATGGGATATTAAAGTGATTTACCAGAACGCTACAAGGTACTCAGGATACGATTTGCCATCCAGTACCATCCTACTCTTCCATCTCAGGTACTGTACTTATATTTTATTAAGGTACAATAGGCAACACTGAAAAGGTAACAATTATTCTAACCATTCTCTACTCAATGCCTGATCCAGAAAAAAGAATGGAAGAGCATAAAAGTGGGAGAATCCTCACCAATATGCCAAATGAAATGGGTCAGACAATCATTCACACATCATTCATGCTTCCAGACACCAGAAAGATATGTGCAATACTTCATCCAAGCAACATGACCCCCTGTCAGTTCCCTAGTCTCATCAACTCTCTTGCAAGATAATTTTTTCAGGCATTAAGAAAATTATATTCAAGGCTGCAAATGTGTACAGTATCCATATGTATTGGATGCAGTAGTCAGCTTTATCTCTGTTTAGTGTATCAAATGTTAAAATCCATAAGCTATTTAAAGATATACTGTAACAGCCAGTTTCTTGAAAGCCTAAATGCAAGAGTAAATGTTTCAACTTTCATCTTTCATTGCACATCTTGACCAGTTAGTGATGAATCAGTGCCATATTCCATAGTCAACTTATAGCTTTATTTGTGAAAAACCTGTAAAGTAAAGCAGGTTAATTGAGGAATCCCTGTATTTTGTTCTAAATCAGTTTATGTACATTAGCAGTAAGTCGGTCTTTTCCATGTCTCTGAATCAGTAACCATAAAAAAACGACCATCCCTTCATTGCCCTACTGTAGTCCAAATCATTAATTCACCATCATCATTCCACCTCTTATTTTCCTAGCCACAGGTGGGGTAAGATATGGTCTAGGAAGCAGGGGAGGGAAAAAAAAAAACATGATAGTGGGATAACAAACCCACAGCATACCCAACAAAATAGGCCATACAGTCATTCAGTCACTCTTTCTACTTTTAAATAAGTCATAATCTATCTATCTATCTATTGCCATACACCTTAATCCCATAAGGGATGGCCACAAACAAATCGCCTCGATACCGTCCTGTCCCCTGCCATTTCACTGCCCTGATTCAGCTCACACACACCCTCTCTCATATACCTCTCCACTCCGCCTCCCCCTCCTTCTCCCCCCCATCTACCTCACTCACATACACTCTCCTCATCAGTCTCTTGCTCTCCATCCTCTCCACATGGCCAAGTCTTAATTATAATATAATTACTAATAATAATAGTAATAATAATATTAAATAATAATCTGTCATTCTAATCTATCTTAGCCAGATGCCTTAATTCAGTATGGGGTGGCTATTTGTCTTTGAGTTAATTGTTTTATGGGGAGGGGCACTAACCCTCCACCAACCCACTTGCTGATGTGTATGGAACATGTATGGGTTGGTTATATGGTTACCATCCAGCACTGTAAATGGTTTCCTGGCTTACAGGAGACCACCAGGTTTGTCATTCAATGTAAAGCCACCTGAAAAGGAAAGAAGAGTAATAAAATGTAACAGGAAAGATGGGAGATAGAGGAAAAGAGGAGGGCAGACACAAAAAGAATGGTAAAGGTGAAGGAGGAAGTAGCCAGCACTACATCAAGTGTGTGGATGATGGTTGCCACCACCTACCACTCAAAACATAACATTCGTAAATGAATAGTAAATGCTGTTCCCAAAGTAAACCCAATGCCACTGACCTGAACGCCGCAATTTGCTGGACACAAGTGCCGGGTGTTTTAAAGGAAGTTGTATGGTGTTGACAATTTCTCTCTTGGCCTCCTCCAACCCCCCAACCTCCCCCCACCTCACCTGTGGGATGCGTGGGGCTCCCAGAGCATCACTACGGCTCCCCTGCAGCTCATCTGGTTCAGGTGCAAGGCAGTCATGTCAAATATAAGCATTCCTCACTAAGGGCCTAGGACACATCCAGGTAAAAATTTACCAATCAACTGGTAATCTGCATGCTTCGGCCTTATGGTTTAGTTGTAAGCACAAATACAGGTACATTGATATTTTACTTCAAAGCAACCTACAGTACAGTAATTCATGAATATATTTATATGAAAATGGTCATTAATTAACCTGCAGTTTACCAATGACTGCTAATGCAGTTGTCATGGCAGATAATTTTCATTAAATAATTTAACAATGAAGCATCTCAAAAAACTTTACAGCAGTGCTAAGTGTAAGTGAGGAATAGCTGTAGAGGTACTAGTGTTGATATAAGAAACATGCTTATATATTCATTCCATGAGACATCACATCAACGCTAGAATTTTCTAGCATGTGATTGATTTACCCATATTGAAATAGTACAGACCATTTGAAGAGACCTACAAATAAGGAACCCAACATGTATCACATGTAAAATCTGTCAGTCTAAAGATCATATTTTCCCATGGCCGCCTCAGGTTATAAAATATGTATCATAATATGTAATCATACAGTATTTTTAATATACTCTAAAAAAAGCATCCATTTCAGAGCCAGTTATGTTATAAATTCAATGCTTTCTCAGGAAAAAAAAAATCTTGGGGATGAGATACATTATACACACATACCCAGTGCATTTAGTAAATCAGTGTGCGTTAAGGTCAGCTGTCTACTGGGGAAGACTTCTGTCCTCTCTCTCTCTGTCTCACATACACGCAACAAACACTGTCTGTCCAGGAAGAAAACTCTGATTAGCCTACCAAACTAGTTCCTGCCATTCATTTTTAAAGTAGACGATCACACCAACAGTTTTACTTTACAGGGATTGATGATGGATGTGTTCTAATATATTAGTTTTTTCCATACAAATGGTATGCACTGTGCTGTAAACTGGGGGACATTGGTAACAGGCAGATACAGTAGGGGTAGAGTGGGTTGTGTGGGCTTGAAGCTAATACTGATAAGTAATGGCAACTACTGTATATACAAAGACAAAATTTATGTATAAAACAGGTCTGCTGTGGAACTGTTTTCCTCTGTCTGTACAGTATTTCTTTTTGCCCATGACCTCCAGTCTCTTAAACACAATGAGTCCAGCCATTTTGAAATGAATGGCTTTTGAATATGGATTTCTAGCTTTTGGTTTCTTCTTCCTTGCATTAAAAAAAAAAAAAAAAAAAAAAATCTGGTAAGACATTGCTCTGTTCTGCCTGGAAAGTGAAGTTTCATTGGAAAGTATGAAAGTTACTGGAGTGACCCCTTGAAGCATAGTGCCCTGCTGGTTTATCTGAAAGGATATGGTGACTACCTGATCGTTACAATGCTTGTGGTATGTAATGTTGGGTGGGTGGTGTGCACAATAATTCATTAGAGCACACAGTTTTTCGTGTTTTGCCTTTGCATTAGGGAGATGTGTACCAAAAGAACTGTGTGTGTGAGCTGGGTATTGTTCTGGGATAGTCAACTGTGCCTTCCAGTTCAAATTGTACATCAATGAAAATATTTAATATTCTTGATGTATGCAGTTCATAATTGTGGTTATTGGTCTTCTTTTACTTGTTTGAAGTTTTCCACATTTTCATGATATTCAGAGGACTGGAAGTCAAGATCCAATAAAGAATCATGATATATTGGTACGAATCCTCTGTACCATATACTGTATTCTGTTTTGTATATCTTCCCATCTACAGTCTTATTGTTCCTATACAACACAGTGCCCTCACCTCTGAGCAGCATGTAAAAGTGCCTCAAAGTCCCCTAGAGTGTATCCTGCTGTACGCTGGGCTAGGGGCTGAATCTGAGGCCTATCCAACATGTGGCTTCTTTCTGTGGGTGTCAGTCTGTCACTGGTGTGTGAGAGGAGCCACGTCAACATTGCCCCACGCTGGGCAGGGTCTGGCGCACCCACCCTTTCCTGGTGACTCCATACACTCCACAGGTCATCTGGGGAGCATGTTCCACTTCCTGGCTTTTAACTTTGCTTGAACTTGTTACGTAACACATATCACAAGACAAGTACTGCGACACTAAAACAAAAACTGCTACAGTACTGTACAATCTTAAATTCATTATCATCATCAACCAGACCTCCTTTCCCACCCTCCAGAGGGCCAGGAAAAATTTGAGTGAACATAAAACACTGACATAAATTACTGTATTACCATATAACTGTTAACCAACTACATTTTCTAATACTGCTGTAATATCTGAGGTACGGTAAATGTATGTGCTGTACTGTAGTACAGTAAAACATACCATACTTATGTATCGTAGCTTCAACTTATTTTCCAACAACCATAATTCCCACTCAGAGAAGGTGTTAAGTGACAGCACACCTGAGACACTCTTGCGGTCAGGTGCAGTGGCCAAGAGGAAGACTCGTGGTTCCAGTTGGGACAGCTTCACTACTTCTTCTCTCAGTGTTGACACCACTCGCACATCCTCCTGTCCCTCACGATTCTGAATAAATAATCCGCAGTGAAAGACATTCAGCTTTCAATCATATGGTCAAGGATATCAGTTCACAGTCGTGACTGGCATCTCCATCTTATGATATGTGCAGATGTTGAAGTGTTCCATCTAAGTCAGTACAGTACATACAGAGGACTGTTACAGTATAGAAGACAAATTCTATCCATGGAACTTCCTCCCTATTGCAAAAGTATGAGATAACTGAGATTCTAAATGTTTATCTACAAAATATACCATATGTGCCAACATCCTCACACACTTTTGAGATGCAATGGACATTAAGGAGTGCCAGGATGCAGGGTCCCTGTGCAGAAGCTCGTACAAATGTCTGCCGCAGTCTGGCCTCTGTGCCCCCACTGGTGTCCCCCTTCAGCATCCAGCAGTTGGCCCACACCACACCCAGCCCGAGGGATGATGCAGTCAGTCGGATTACTTCTTTCTTGCCACTCCCAGGAGGACCCAGGAGTAGAATAGTTGCAGTGGTGGTGATGTTATGCTTATATTTTGGTGACAATGTTGACTTATCCCCTTTTTCTCGAGGTTTATTACTAACTTTGGCTTGTGCTACATTATCAGAAACTTTAACCCTACTTCTCTGCCTTCTGATTCCTTTTGGAGTGCTTGGAACATGATTTGCTGTGGCACTGACTAAGGGTGGAACTTTTTGCTTTCTCTCAAGCAGTTCTGTTTGAAGAATAGCTTTAACTTTGGAAATGGTTTCTTTTAAAAGTGGTGGGATGTCTACTTCTCCCTTGCCATCAAAGTTTTCAGAAATGACAGGAAGAAGGCAGTGTGTAGTGCCTAAGAGATACAAGTCCGTTGCCCTGGCAGTTACTTGGACACACTGCCTGGTCTCTCTTTCTGATGTACCTTTCACCTTAGTCACTTTTATGAACACATATTTGGGAGGAATTAAAGAATTTCCAGGGGTGAAATCATAAGCTATGTGGCTGGGCACTGGGAGAACAATCACATCACCCTCTGCTACGATCTTGGGTACCCTGAAGTAATCTTTCAGCAGGGATTCTATTTCCACTCCACATCGATACTTGGCTGATTCAATGGCTTTCACATGAACTTCACTAGCAGTCTGAGGTAAATGCGGAGAAGTATTGAAATCTTCACCCTTTACCGGTATTCCACTTCCTTGTATATTATCCCAGAGTGTCACAACTCTCCTTACAGGCTCTGACAGTTCTGAAAGTCCATTACTGAGGAATCCCACTAAAACCTGTACATTTTCACCATTAACATTCTGCTGGACATTATGGTACAGTACAGGGGACATAAGACAGCATTCATTTTCTACATCTGGGCACACAACTACTCTGATCCACCTCTTCCACCCACTTTTCATATCGCCATAATCTCTGTTCCACTTTCCACCTTCCCCCTCACAGTGGAATACAGCTTCATACCATTGTCCACCATAAAGTTCTAGAGTAAGAGATTGTTTGGGACTTACTAGAACCAGAGCATTGATGTCAAGTTCACAGTTCTGTGCACTTTCTAATTTATTATTCATTTCATTCACTGATATCCTGCGAGCCTTTAGCATATGTGGGGATCTCCTGTACTTTCTCTGCTTTGTACAGTATATGAGAGGGTTTGCTATATGTGGTCTTGTGAGTTTAATAAGAAAACAGGCATAAATCAGTGTTCGTAAATGAGTTGCCAGTGCTGATATGGGTATGTTTCCCTCCATGATTAATCTGAAAATAAAAATGAACCTATGTAAGTACAGTACAGTGTATCTTCCTCCATGAAAAGATACTTTACTACCAGAACTTTGGCTGTATTGACCTCTGTGAACCTACTGAACAACATTTAAATACTGTACTATATCTCACACTGAAGGTCGAATTTTCAAGGTGACTCAGCCGTCAGATCAAACGAAAGGTAAATGAAATATGACTATTATTTTTTTCTGTTCTGCAGATTATTACTGATTGAAAATATTTATCTATATAGCATCAAGGTACACAGTATAAGCCCATATGATATAAAACTCAGATAAAAGTGTGAGTGTATAATTCCAAAAGATCTTAATGAACAAGATTTGGTGCTGTATAAAGTCAACTAGTCTCCCTTTCAAACACTGGCTACATCAGATTTTTGGTTATACCTTCAACCCCTCCCCCCAGTTTGTCTAACACATCAAGGATGTAATTTATTTTGTTATTATTGGATGATGAATGGAAAAAAAAAAAATTATCTACAAATGTACTGGTAGGCTGAAAGAGAAAAGTTATTTATGAACTGAGCATTTCTGAATGGATTATCTAAGATGACTGAACTTCCTGAAGCCCAATAAAACTATCTGGCATTACTGGCCAAAATAAAATCCCAAAATGCAACATTGCCCCTGAACAGGTTAATTAGGGTAAGCTTAACCCTGTGATGTATTGTTCAGATATTTTCCTCAATCACTGGCTGGATTAAATCATTTCTCCCCCATCAGAAGTATAGGAACCTGGGGCTAGGCTAATCAGTCCCAGAATAAAAGCTGGGGGTGACCAGTGTTGCTTACCCCCAATACGCACTGTTGGCAACAAACTCAACCACTCCTCGGATTTAAATCATTATGACTTCCATCCAGTTGGAACATCTTAACTCACTGGAACATCAGGCATCATTTGGATACCCCTTATGGTTACCACTCATTGTGGATTACAGGTCATTTGACTTGACACTCAATTATTGAACCCATCATAAACAACTTGATATTAGTTTGAATAAACAATGTTTAAACAATACCACTTCTGACTGTATTGTAACCTACGATAACCATCAGGGGTAGATGGTTTTGTTTGCACATAAATTTAATGTCATGCGATATTCTCAAGTTATGACAAACCCATGAGTTAATGAATACTATCTATCTATCTATCTATTGCCAGACGCCTCAATCCCGTTCGGGGTGGCCACAAACAAAACGCCTCCACGTCAACCTGTCCCCCGCCATTTCACTGCCGTTCCCAACTCACACCCCCCTCTCATATACCTCTCCACCCCATCTCTCCATCTCATCCTCGGCCTCCCCCTCCCTCTCCCCTCCTCCAACTCACATATACTCTCTTCGTCAGTCTTTCACCCTCCATCGTCTCCACATGGCCAAACCACCTCAGTGTATTCCCCCTAACGCTTCCTATCACATCCACATCCACACCACAACGCTCCTTTTTATCCTCATTTGTCAGCCTATCTCTCCGTGTGACTCCACAGGCTCCTCTTACGATGAAACGCTCAGACGACAGATCGGTCATAATCATGAAGGTTCTTGGTAAATTGTAAAAATGGTCGGATATACATATTACATGTCACCATATTTACATGACACACACAATATTCCTTGCACTGGTACACAGTTACTTCAGGAACTGTAAATAACACATGAAACAGGTTATTATCAGCCTTACGGCTATGGGTCCTTCACACGATCCCGATTTCTGTTAGATATATTTCATTGATGTTCAAGGCTCTGTCCCTCTACTTTTGAATCTCATACAAATTATAATAGATTCCTAAAGACAAGCGCTTTTAAAGTGTTGGCTTTTTAGGATACTTGCCATTTAACTCAAAACTCTCAAAGTGATAGTTTAGTAGGATAAGCGACGTAAATATTCCCACCCGTTTCCCCGTCACAAATTCCCCCATCAAAATATGAATGATACCCTGTGCGAAATTTTTGCATGAGGTTAATGGTGTGGATGTGTGTATGCGGCCTTCATGGATTTGGAGAAAGCATATGACAGGGTAGATAGACAAGAAATTGGAAAGTATTAGGAAAATTTGGAGTAAATAGGAAGTCGTTGAACGCCGTGAACTATGGTGAAGAGTATGTATGAGGATTGAGGGGGTCTAAGGCTGCAGTGCGTGTGGATACTGGATAGTGAACTGAGTGAATTCTTTTGTTGGAAGGTTGGATTGAAATAAGGATGTGCTATGTCCCTATGGTTGTTCGGTCTGTATATGGATGGGGTTATAAAAGAGGTACAGGAAGGTAGGACAGTGGTTTTTGGAGCGACCCTAATGAGAGAGGGCAGTTGTTTGCAAATGATACTATGGTGTTAAGACGAAGGGGAACTGCAAGGCTTGGTGGATGAGTTTGGGAGAGTGTGAGAAATGGAATCAGTGAATGTAGGGAAGAGTAAAGTTAAGGTCTACGAGAGAAATGAAGCCACTGTGTACAGTGAGGCTGGATGAGGAGGAAATGGAAAATATGAGTGAGTTTAAGTACATGGGTAGTGTGATGAGTAAGGATGGAAGTTTAAGAAGGTGAAATGCTTGAAAGGGTACAACAGGGAAGAAAGTTTGCTGGTTCTCTGAAAACAGTGATGAGGAACAGGGAACTGAGCATGGAAGTAAAAAAGTCGCTGAATGACAGTATTGCGGTACCAACCCTAACGTATGCAAGTCAAGCTTGGACCATATTTGAAGGACACGAGTCAAAAGTGAGAGCAGTGGAGAGGAGCATGTGGAGTGACGTAGAGAGACAGACTGACAAATGAGGAAGTGAAAGAACGTTGTGGTGTGGATGTGGATATGATAGAAAGCCTTAGGAGGAATACATTGAGGTCGTTTGGCCATGTGGAGAGGATGGAGAGCGAGAGACTAGCGAGGAGAGAGGTGGAGTGGGGGAGAGGGAGTGGGAGGCCGATGAGATGAGGGGATGGAGGGGAGAGGTATATGAGAGAGGGAGGTGTGAGCTGGGAGCAGGGCAGTGAAATGGCTTTGGACACGGCGACATGGAGGCTATTTGTTTGTGGCCACCCTTTACGGGATTGAGGCGTCTGGCAATAGATAGATAGAGTATTGTATGGTGCAGACGAAAATCTAGGTAATTTTAAGGTGAACGTGATATATTGACGTTATATATGACCCTTATCACAAGTTTTATGAGGTAAGATAATAATGGAATCACTTTAGAACTGCGGTAGTGCATCCGGCTCAGTGAACGATCGATAAACGCAGTGGTGTGTGTGACGGAGGGATTAGAGAAGAGATTCCGATCCTTTCATAGACTCAAGTGTGATCGTCTTTTCAGCAGACGTATAAATACTGAAAGTAAACAGTAAGGAGGACGGCGTGTGCTATAATGCCAGTGAAATTCACGTGTATACACACTGAATGGTTGCATTTTTCGTATTGTGGAAGATATAGATACTATTACATTAAGGTATGTCATGTATTGTGATTATGTGACTAAGGTGAAATGTGAGAATGGTTGGCAGTATGCTGTATCCCCCAATCTCGAGTGTGTCGGGTGACCACTTTGGCCGGCATTAGTATATTTGATAGCGGTAGTACGAGATAAACGCATATATTAGGGTGCACAGGATTAGAGGATTCTTGCAATGGTAAGATGGATAAAATTAGGCATCAGATTAATGTGGTGTAAGAAGTGAAGATACCCAGTGAGGACCTTAAGCTGGTGGGAACTAGGAATACTAGGTTATACAACACTTATATTCTTTTAGCCTTTCACAAAGCTCTAATTTTGTTTTTCCTTTTTGGCAGGGTGTTCTGAGTAAGTGCCGATTCAAAAGCCACACCTCAGTGAACCAGCAATGACCCTTACACGAAGACCTCTGACCGATATTCAAAACTGTTGGCCAAGATGGGCCGTGCAGAGTAGTGAAGGATTTTATCACCACCTCTTGAAAACATGGCAGTGCCTGTGCATTTCTTCTAGTTGAGATGGGTAAGGAGTTTCTTTTTCTGCTCTTTTTGTTATTTTTCTTTTGTATGCTACGGTACACACTGTAGTGCTGTCACCCTCGATAACTTCGTGACCCCATTATTGTGGAATTTTAATTCCTCAAAGAATGAATTTTTACTTTCAGGCAGACACAATTTTGTAGATAAAAGGATATTCTGATTTTTTTGTGTGGTTCATGTGATTTTGACTCATTTTTGGAATTGCCTCGTTTCCCTGTTTTTCCTTCCACCTCCATCCCTCTATTGAACGTGGGAACCCGTGCAGAGAAATGAAGCTCTTTCACATGAAAACGATGGCTAAGATCAAATGAATTGCGTAACAGATCAGAAAATCCGTGTTTTATCCGAACCTAACCAAATCTGACTGAACCCGAGGGTGTGCCATTGCTTCTCAGACCCCTCATAGCATTAATGTAAACTCATCTAACTCAATCAAACTGCATGAAGAAAAATGAGACAATGAAGCTGGCAGTTTTGAGCATTATCTAACTTCATAAAACTAAGGAAATGGTAAAGGAAAAGGTTGTTGTTACGGGAGCCGACACAAACTGCAAAAAGATGCCATCGCTCGCCAGATAACTTAATGTTAAGTGCAAAAGTGGGGTCAACTTGAATTACCCTCTGTTATACAATTTTTGTGTTACTTTACTGAAAGTAGGATATTTATTGATTTATCTACATATAATACTGGAGAAAAAAATGGTTTCTTTATCAGAATACAATAGAAGTGGAAGGTTGCGTCCATCTCAGTTAGGAGACAGCCTACATACGATTATTGTGTTGCCTAAGTATTGACACTATCGTGTTTTTAGGTGGTGAATGTACATTTGTAAGGAAAAATGGTAAATGAATATAACGAAATTGTATCTTACATAACAAATGAAGGAAATATGGTACTTAAACAACCAAGGATCATGTGAACTCACTGAGCTCATATGGAGGCGCTTTCTCATGGGTAGCGTGGCATAGTTTGTGTGCCTGCCGCCAGTGGCCCTGGGTGGCGCTGATGATGTTTATACACTACACCTGTCTCCCTTGCCTTTTGAAATCAGCCGATAAATCTAGAAAATATAGTGCTGTGATCGACTGCGCAGCTATTATATATGTGGAAAAATAGATTGTAGCAGAACTGAGACGTTTTCTCAAAGCAAGAGGAATACCGTGCCTTTAAAAATTAGGGTTGCTGATCTCGGCCACCTAAGATTTCGACCGTACAGTTCTTACTAGTATTAAGTGTATAATGGATAGAATCATGTCAGGATTTGCCAAATGAAAGATTACGATCTTTGGAAACTGTATGATAAATTTTTCCAACAGCTGAGATTCATAACACTTGATAAAAATGTGCTGAATGCAAAAATACACAATAAGCTTTCATGGCTTTTAGTAAACTCTGTGGAGAACTTCTCAGCTTAAATTTCACGTAGAGCATCAGTAAAATATCTAAGACGAAAATAATACTGGTATAATGCTTTATGCATGAGTAATAATCCCGATAGGAATTTTTTTAAAGGAAGGTACACCAACTCTGAGTGGTTAGCGACCCCACGCTATTTAGTGATCCGGCGAGCATTGGCAACTTTCAGGAATTTGCGGGGGCTCCCATTGATTAGAGGAACCCAGAGAAAAATAAAGCTGTGTACTGTGTGTTTGACATTTGTGAAAGAAATACAGCACACTCTCGTTATACAATCACTATAGTGGACACTCATTTGCTTATGAGATCAGTGAGACTTTATTTTATTTATTAATTATTTTTTTATTTATTTATTCATTTTGTGGTATGGTAGGTGGTTGTGCTCATCATCCACTCACTCGATGTAGTGCTGCTGTTGGGCGTCTGCCCTTTCCTCTCCTCCATCCTTTTTTCCTTCCATCCCCTTGTCTTCCTTTCCTTCATTCTTTCCTTGTCCTTCTGCCTATGGGTAACTTTACACTCCTTCTTCTGTCTTTCTTTCCTTCATTCTTTCCTCTTCCTTCTGCCTGTGGGTGACTCTACACTGAGTGACAAGCCAAATGGTTTCCTGTACACTAGGGAACCATTTACTACGCTGG
The DNA here is from genome assembly GCF_032717465.1 of Coenobita brevimanus. Classification (NCBI taxonomy): domain Eukaryota; kingdom Metazoa; phylum Arthropoda; class Malacostraca; order Decapoda; family Coenobitidae; genus Coenobita; species Coenobita brevimanus. The sequence goes on along the minus strand of NC_136991.1, from coordinate 50,483,776 downwards.
GTGGTAGCCATATAACCAAATTCTGGCACCTGGTGGTTTAATGGGTAATTACGGCGCTCCAATCGGATTGAGCCGGTGAAGGTTTATGCCCAAGGGGTGGTTGGGATTGATTGCTCATGTAAGTTTGAGGAGGCAGTGAACATGATTGTGTGCAACACATATTGTAGGAAAAGAGAAAGTAGATAGATTACATTCGAGTCTGGGGGAAATAGTAGCCAGATTGACTATTTCCTGGTTAGGAGGGCTGATAGGAGGTTGGTGAGGGATGTTAAAGTTATAGGGAGTGAGGAGTATGCGCAGCAACACACGTTATTGATTTGTGACGTGGTGCTTAAGGAGCAGATGATGAAAAAGAGGACCTATGCACCTAGGAGGAAAATATGGAAGTTGAGAAAACAAGCAGTAAGGGATGCCTTCTATAGCGAGATGAGTAGAGTGGTGGCTGAACAGAGCTGTTGACAGAAGTGTTAATGAACTGTACAGAGCTTTCAAGAACAGTCTCCTGAGAGTTACTGATTCAGTCTGTTGATGGACAAGGGGCCCCCCAAGACATAAGTAACTTGGTGGTGGGATGAGAGTGTAGAAGCTGCAGTTAAGGGAAAAAGAAGGCTTTTCCAGGAATGGAAAAGGGTTTTTAACAAAGAGGAATACTTGGCTGCCAAGCATGGGACTAGAAAAGAGATTTACAGGGCAGAATCTGAGTCCGAGACTTTTATTTGATAACCTAAATAGTGTAGAAAGGAAGAATATGATATTTAAGGTGGCAAGTCAGATGAAAAGGGAAAACTGGGATATCATAGGTGAGCAGTGTGTGTAGAATGATGATGGAAAGGTAGTGGTGACCAATGGGGATGTTAAAGACACCTGGAGAGGGTATTACAACCGGTTGTTGAATGAGGAGCTTGAATGGAACAGGGAAGGTTTGAAGCCAGTGGATCCAGTTTTTGGCCCTTGGCCTTTGATTGATGCTGCTAATGTGTGCAGGGTGGGGAAGGCAGCAGGTGTATCTGGGTTGACTGCTGAAATGCTGAAAGCCTCAGGAGATATAGGAGTGGGGTTAGTTACTGACTTAATAAATATGGTTATATATGAGTGTCTTGTCCCAGATCATTGGCAGAGGGGTGTAATAGTATATTTGTACAAGTGGAAGGGTGATGCCCAGGAAAGAGGAAGTTATAGAGACAATGGTTTTGGACCAGGTAATGAAGGTAATGAAGAGAGTTCTAGAAGGTATAATTAGAGAAAGAGTGAATATTGATGAGATGCAATTTGGGTTTATGCCAGGCAATGGGACCACTGATGCCATATTCGTTGTTCGACAGTTTCTGGAAAAATATATAGGAAAGAAAAGGGATCTTTACTTTGTTTTTGTTGATTTGGAGAAGGCTTTGACAGAGTCCCTTGGGAGGTGGTGAAGTGGACAATAAGGAAACTTGGGATTGAGGAGTGGCTGGTTAGGGTGGTTATGGCTATGTATGTGGGTGTTTGCACTCAGGCAGAGGTGAATGGAGATTAGAGTGATGAGTTTTCCATGAATATTGATGTGCATCAGGGGTCAATCTTGAGCCCCTTGTTGTTTATTGTGGTATGTGAAGCCCTGTCACAGGACTTCAGAAATGGACTCACGTGGGAGATGTTGTATGCCGATGATTTGGTGTTGATTGCAGAGAATGAAAGGGAGGCGGAGGAAAGATTTAGGAAGTGGAGAGATGACACAGGGGCCTATGAGTGAATGCACATAAAACAAAAGTGATGGTATGGCTGGTGGTAGTATTGTCAAAGAGGAGGGAGAGTGGCCATGTGTGATTTGTCACAAGGGCCTGGGAAGTAATTCAGTCTTCTGCAGTGTGTCAAGCATGAAAGAATTGATTTTGCTGGTGAGTCTCTTGAGTGTGTGGAAGAGTTTTGTCATTTGGGAGACATGTTATGTGCTGGAGGTGGGGCTGGAGCCAGCTCTGTGGCCAGAGTGAGAAGTGATTTGAAGAAGTTCAGAGGGCTGTTGCCTCTCCTGACATTGAGAGGGCTCTCCCTCCATGCCAAGGGATCTTTGTTTGTGATATGTGTTAGGAGTGTAATGCTTATGGTAGAGAGACCTGGGCAGTAAAGGAAGAGGATATTTGCGGCCTCAGACATGCAGAACTGACAATGATTAGGTGGATGTGCAGTGCATCCTTGAGTGTGAGGCCTTGGGGGGGCTAGGTTAACAATGAGAGAATTGAGAGGTAGGATGGTACTGGAGTGTATTGGTGTTGTGATGAAGAGAGGTAGATTGAGATGGCTGGGGCATGTGGAGAGGATGGGGGATGATAATTGGGTGCGGAAAATGAAAAGTGTTAATGTTAGGTGTTGTGAGAGGTGGACCGGTAAAGACTTGGGAAGAGGTCCTTGAGTGTGACCTCCAGGATAAGGGACTGAATAGGGAAGCTGCCAGAGATCGAGCAGCATGGAGGGCTGCCATTAGGTGACCAAGGCTGGCATGCAAGCATCTTGGAGCCTTTAGAAAAATAAATTGCAGTGAAAACCAAGAAACAGTGTGCATCAAAACGTGCTGAGTGAAATAAGGTATTCTTGCCAGCAAACTAGGAGAGTTCACTGTCTAACCAAATCTCTCCCAGTAAATAGGACCATAATGTTAAAGGTTTACACTTTATTTTTGTATTATCATTATTTCATTTTTCTGTACTTGCATAATACGTGAACAGGAACTCTAGATAGATGGGCACATGGCATGCTTTCCTTAGATTGATCCTTTTCACAGGCTGATATGTGAAGGCATCAACCTGGGATGGAAGGCGCCAAGAAGAAGGCTGCAAATCGTGGCTGAAATGTGTCAGTCATTTTTGTCGGGAGATACTGAATGGGGGAGGAGTTGTTGCCTTGACACTTGCATGAGGGAACCTTCGTGGATGGAGTGAGAAGGTGAGTGAAGTTTACACCGTGCAGCATTTACCCTGAGTAAGTGAGTGAGTGGGAATTGCAAGGCTTAATGAGTAAAATATTGATGATGATGACTTCTGTATTTTTTTCCATTTTGTGGATCATAACTATTCCATGTATAACAGTGAGAATAGAATTGAAGATGACAATGATGATACTGGTAAGGATTTTTGTCGGCAGATGGAGGAGTGGATCCCAAATCTCATCTTGCCATCTTGTTCTGATGTCAAGATTTGCTGGGATGTGGTGGAACATGCTGACCGCCAATACATCAGACTGGAAGATAGTAAAAACCATTATTCTGCGTCGGACTGACTTGGGCTGCTGCTGCTGATGGATGGAATTGCGAGAAATCTGTCAGCACTAAAACCATCTGCGTCCATTCATCTCACTGTGATGTTAAAGGTAAACCAAATTGCTTTTTCAAATGCTATGTAGATGCAGGCCTGGTCAGTCAACCACACCTCAAGAATTTTTATATGCCAGGTATGTCACTCTAGCAAGGGTCCATATGGTACATCATTTTAGCACCCTAAGAGTTTTCAGGCATAAGATTCTTCACAAGTTTAGCAAAGGTCCATATAATCCCACATGTCTAGTGTTTCTGTATGTGTGAGAATTAAGGTCATTTTTCTTGGTAGCACTGGAGTCTTTGTTGCATCTCTTCTTTAGTGATTTAGCATACTACATGATGATGACATTTTTTCATGTGTGCTGTTTATACCATCTTACTGCTTTATCAGCATAGCCTGCAGCAATATCATCATCATCGTCATCATCATCGCCCATAGCTACTTCTTTTCCTACCCTTGGATGGGAGGATGAGGTAGAGTGTAGAGAGCCTGAAGAAAAAAAAAAAAGGAAGAAGAAGAAGAAAGAAATGGAGAAAATAATTAAGTCAGTATAGTTGAATGGGCCACACTCACAGTTCAAGCCCTTGACTTCAGTAACATCAGTCAGCATAGTAGTATTTGCAACCCCAGGCTCATTTGAATATGAACCCTTCCTCTGCAGTCAGCCATCCTCCATTTGGGGATTTAGAGGAAATTGAGGAATGTTTGTTTAACAAGGCATGGAAGCCACCCGGTTTTTTCATAGCATAAAAGAGGATGTTGAGATGTAATCTAATCTGATATAAAAATAACTCCATGTTTCCACCTAAAGAATTCCTGTATTGGGGTTGGCCATTGTACGACGGATATTCTCAATGTACTGGAAGATAAATCAAGAGCCAAAACCAGCTAATTACTTCCCAAAAATTGCTGGAAGCTGGCGGGGAAAAAACAGTAATTTGAGATATGTTGCTAATACGATTTGTAACAATTTGAGAGTCTCTGCTTGGATTTTGACTCTATGTACAGTCACTTGGATAGAAGATCTTATCATATGCAGGATAAATAACTAAAGAAGAGAGCTTATGAAATCTCCAAAGGCACTTAGAATGTGACCTTGAGTAGTATAGGTGTTAGGATCATATTAAAACTGAGTGTGTGAAAGTGTGGACAAGCTCATAGTGTTTGACAGTTAATTCTGAAGCAGGAGACCATGATTGAACATCTGACTGTTCTATTTTGTTGCTGACTACACTCTAATATTGGGTCCAGGCTGATTACATCTGACAGTTACGGGTGTCCCCTAAATGTGATGGTACAACATGTCTGGCCTTTCTGTATCATTGCTGACTGCATTCTGTAAGGTGGGATACAGGATAAGCACATCTAACAACTAGAAAGCATTCAGAAAGGGCATGTCTTCACCAGTGTCAGTGTAATTCATGGTTTACCGTATAGAGCAACCTTCATGCAGCCTCACTGGGAGGGTTATTTAATTCAACAGTCATAGTCTTCCCTGTTAAGCAGTCAGAAAGAAGGTGTACCCCCACGGACACCAGTAAAATATATGTTTTACTCCTGCATCTGGATCCACCTCAAAATCTGAGCAAATTCTTGACCCAGTGCCCACATATCCACCCGATTTTGTTGAAATCCGACAACAGCTTTTTGATATAACAGTATCATGTCCACAGACAGACAGACAGACTTGAATGAATACATACCCTTCTCCAACTTTGTTAAGAGAAGTAATTACAGGTGTTCCATAAATGACCATAAGAAATTAGGGACTTACACCATCATACACTCAGTTTTAGAGCGGTCAGTCCAGATTTTGACAGTAAATTCCCAGACTCCTAGTTATTATCTTTTTGTTTTCATTGAGCTGGGGAAAAAGTGCTTTAAATACAGGGTGATCAAAATAAGTTATTGATTTTATGGACCCCCCCTCTCCCCCCCAATGTAGTTGATTCAGGGTAACCCACTGTACCATACCCTACCTTTCTCTGTCTTACCTTTGCTTACTTACCCTGCCCTACTTTACCTGACTCTTACCTACCTGACCTTACCTTACCCTGTCTGTCTGACCTACCCAGCCCAAGCTTACCTTACCTTGCCCTAACCCTACCCTACCTTACCTTACCCTTCCATACCTTACCCTACCTTACCCTTCCTTTCCATACGTTACCTGACCGGATTTAACCCCACCTCACCGTACCTCACCTAATTGTATTATACCTTACCCTGCTTAACATACCCTTCTGTATCTAACCTTCCCTACCATATGTTACCCCCTCCAACGTTGCCTTACCGTATCCTACCCTACCCTACCCTACCTTACCATACCTTACCATACCTTACCCTACCTTACTTTACCTTACCTTACCTTACATTATCATACCTTACCCTACCCTACCCTACCCTGCCCAGAAATCATGTAAGTGATAACATTCTTGATCCCCCTGTTTTGAGATTTTTAGGAGATTTAATGAAACAGAAGCTTGACCAGAATTATTAGAGATAGATTTGATTTGACTATAATTTTATTGAGGTTAGATAGATTTAATTGGACTAGAATTTTATTGAGGTTAGATAGATTTAATTGGAGTAGAATTTTTAGAGGTTAGAGAGAATTGTTTTATATTTTCTATGTCTCTTTATTATGTGTATTTGTGCATTTCTTATTTATATTTGTATGTATTATGAGGTCACATGGAATAAACTGCATATGTGCATGTCATCAGTATGCTGTTAGTGAATAAAATCAAGGTATACATTCACCCTTGAAAATGTGCATCTTGTATGAGTGAGCAAGCTTGTTGATGTTATTATTTTAGCTAAAAGAATTGTGCCATCCCACTTGCCTGATATTATTGCATGCTGTGATATTTTGGAGAACACCATAGTCTATCTATCTATCTCTATCTATTGCCAGACGCCTCAGTCCCGTTTGGGGTGGCCACAAACAAATCGCCTCCAAGTCGCCCTGTCCCCCGCCATTTCACTCCCCTGCTCCCAACTCACACCCCCCTCTCTCATATACCTCTCCACCCCATCCCTCCATCTCATCCTCGGCCTCCCCCTCCCTCTTTCCCCCTCCACCTCACTCACATAGTGCATGCCTAATATTAATAAAACTTTGAAATTTTTAAGAAAGTGCTATTCCACTTGCCTGATATTAATGCACACTTTGACAGTTTGAAGAAAACCACTTTGTGAAACCCATAACTTTTCGAAAAGTTTTCAGACATTGTGTGTTGATGTGCAGTAGCTTAATAATTTCCGAGACAACTTAGTTTGGTGCTCAGTGTGGCACATTTTGGCCCTTTCACAGCAGTATTGTGTTGCATATTGAGAAAGCTGAGTTTACTAACTTATTACCATACTTTGTCATAAGCTTCTCAGCAGTGTGCATATATCCACTGTAGCTTAATAGTTTCAGGGATAAGACAGTTTTGGTAGTTTGGTTTGGTTTTTTCAGCCTTATGGTGGCAAGTTTTGAGAAACGTGATATGTAATACCTACTACCCCTTAAGTTATCCATTGATTTCCATACATCCAATAACGCTTTTATAGTTTCCCTGATAACAATTTAGGTGCTGTGCTCTACCACCCAACTACATGTCTAATAGTGTTCTCTCTGGCTTGCTTTGCTCATTCATTCAGTCAGTCATATGGCTAAAGAATATATGCTAAGAAGTCTCCTACTGTCACCAGATTATGATCTTTCGTATGCAGTCAGTTCCATGTGGCCATGTATCTTTTCGTACTGGGAGCGCTCACAAAAAAACTTATGATAACTTTTCTCTCATAACTATACACGTTTCACATTAACTTGGCCTAAAATTGCCTTCTATCCATTGTGAATGCTGATTTTTAACATCAGATAAACACTAGAATGTGGTTCTAATGGTGTGAGAAGGATGTAGAGCCTTAATGTTATCTTTTTTTGCCATTGAGCTGTAACTACAGATTATCACTAAAATCCGGTATCAGGAAATAGGCGTCCACACAACAGATGTGAGATGTTCCAGAGTGAGGAGGATTGTATTTTGTGCTTTTTCAGGCTACATTTGACTCTTTTTGAAAACTAATGACACACTGGAAGGCAATTCTTATGACATTTTCAGAGTATGATGTCCCATGCTTGGTGTAATAGCTGAGAGAAAAAATACATTTTCATTGCTTTGTTCTTGCCTAGTGAAAATGCTTTGAGCATTTTTGGCTGTAATTGGCTCCTTTGGAGTACAAGTTTGGTATCAGTGAAAGACGCTTGTTATTGCATAGTTATGACACTTTCAGAATGGTACAGCCTGTCATGATATGGTTCCATAGCTGAGAAGAAAAGGAAATTTTGGTAGTTCTTAAGCAGGAAACTTTTACAAGCCATATGGGACGAGAATTTTACACATTTCAGCCTGAGTACTTTAGTGTTCTCACTCACTCTGCTTATGCAAAATGTTATCACAAAGTGATGTGGAAAGAATGTACAGCCATTGTGCTGTATTGTGTATTTCTACACTAAGCTACGTGAAACAAGTTGCAAATGACAAAAATCTGGGCCAAGTTAAAGTGAAAGAAATAAGCAATATTTTTGCTAGAAGAACAAGATAGAAGGGAGAGTCTGTGCCCTCAATTCCTTGTACTTCCAGCAAAAACTCAATAAGAGTTACGATGTAAATTGATCATAAGTTTGTTTGCGAATCAGCACACATTTACGGCCTCATGTCATACAGGGCGGTCCATGTATTACGCATCTTAGTTAAGGGGATGGCTAAAATATCTGTACCCTTTGTTTTTCCCCTGCATCATTTTCTACTCCCGTAACGCTTTTCATGATTAGTGTTTCTGCGATTTCATGTCCATTGATTACATAGACCTTTTCATGCTTTGTGTTATGATATCTGTTTTTCCATATCCATTAATTGTATAACCCCATTTATGTTTAGTGGTAAAGTATTTGTTTTTTAATGTCCATTGATTGCATGGTTGATTATTAGTTTTGTGAAGCAGCCAAATCATCATTGCTCTTCTCGTAATCAGACCGCTGTCCCCATAATATTAGAAGAGTGTAATATATGGACCGCCCTGTATTAATTACAAGCCAGCATTGATTCGATTAATCAGAAAGTAGTCATTTTATGGGCAACATCATCCAATCAATTCAGTGTTTTGGTATATATATTTGTTTTAGGTAATAATAAGAAAGTAATTTGTAAGTCAGAGCTATCATTGCTGTTATGAATGTCCACAGGATTATTCATAAAGTAATTAATTGATGCCTCATTCTTGTATCATTGGTATCTACTAAGCATCGCAAAATTTTGCTAAGTCCAAAAATTTGCTTTTGGTAATATTCAGCAGCAGCTTTCAGATCCAAGATGGCCACAGTTCTTTAATATTGGTATCTAAGAATTTGAAAACATTTTCTAAGTCGAGAAATTCACTCGTTGTATTATTAGGTGGCATCTCAAAATTATACTAAGTCCAAAAATTTGCCCATAAAAATACTAGCTGGCAACTTTCAGTTTCAAGATGGCCGTCCATGTGTGTTGATGCTGTGAGCCTGGTTGGTACAGCTGCAGACAAAAATACTGCTCCACATTTTAAGTCCATGAATTATGAAACTCGAAAGAAATATTCGGAAAGGTTTGTTATGCTTGAAGATAGCCTCACTGGGTTTCAGAAGTCACTGCTCACTTCCTGGCTAATTATTGTTTATGAAGTGGATCAGTATTTATGTCTGCAACTGTACTCTGCTCCCACTTGCTGCGTTTTCCTCCACGTCCTCTCCAAAACTCCCCCACGCCTTTTCCCTTCCTGTCTCGCCCTGCTGCATGTAATGGTGAGGGAGGAAGGGGAAAGGGGTGGGGAATTTTTGGAGTGTGCCTATTATTTTGTTAACATTTTTTAATGTTTCAGGTTGTCTCCGGACACTCTTCAGATTATGAAAGGCTCGACGTGAAACCTGGTTCCATTAATCTCTGCAATAGACTTAGGTACATTTTAGAAGGCCTGAAAACCCAATTTTTAGGCTATTTTTTGCCATTTTATTCTGAAAATTGCTCATTTTTGTAGTTTGGTGGTATTTATTTTCTTTAATAAAATATATAAAAATACGTAAAATGAAAATATAGTAATGTGTTTGGTTTATGAATTTCCATTGAATAAATTTTTTTTTTTTTTTTTTTAGTTTGAGTTTTTTTCATAATATTGTCTTGAAATATTTCAGTCTTCAATATACTAAGTTATGCATAGGTATTATAATAATTCCTGTTAACCAGATTTAAGGTAAACAAACTGCATACAAATATATGTTAAGGAAACAAGACAATAAATTTCATTTTTTTATTGCGTTTTAAAAAGGGAATACATTAAAAATGAATACAAAGGTAGAAACATCTGGTAAAAGCAGATGAGCGCTCTTCTCCTTCACTCGGCATGGGACCACAGCCAGAGTTCTTCGCCATCACTCAGCATGGGACCACAGCCAGTGTTCTCCACCTTCACTCGACAGGGGACCACAGCCAGAGTTCTTTGCCATCACTCAGCAGGGGACAGGTTTTCATTCACCAGAATCCTCAGCAGTCCTCAGGAAAAAAAATCCCTAGTTGATTGCCAGGATAGCAGGGTCAGCAGCAGGCACACAACACTTATGGACAGAAAATTATTAGTTTAAATCCACATTAGCCTTTAATATATAGATCAATAAATATTTTAACAGACAAACTTTTTAAGAGGAAGAATACTGTTACTCACCAACATTTGGTAGGGGCATGACTACCACCACCACCAGGGTCCCTCAGTGGCATCTGGCAGGAGCACCACCATCACTAGGGTGGGTCCCTCAGTGGCATCTGGCAGGAGCACCACCACCAACTGGGTCCCTCAGTGACATCAGGCAGGAGCATGACCACCACCAGGGTCCTTCAGTGGCACTTTGCAGGGGCACGACCAACACCAGGGTCCTTCAGAGGCACTTTGCAGGGGCACAACCAACACCAGGGTCCTTCAGCGGCACTTTGCAGGGGCGCGACCACCACCATAATCTTTTTGAGTTACTCAGCAAGGGCACAACTACCACCTGAGTCCTCAGTAGTCATTCAGCAGGGGTACACCCACCACCAGAGACCTCTGGCATCACTCAGCTGGGGTACAACTGCCACCAGAGACCTCTGGCATCACTCAGCTGGGGTACAACTGCCACCAGAGTCCTCATGCCTCACTCAGCAGGGGCACAACTACCACCAAAGTCCTCATGCATCACTCAGCTGGGCTATGACCACCACCAGAGTCCTCACCCATCACTCAGCTGGGCTACGACCACCATCAGAGGCCTCTCACATCACTCGGCAGGGGTAATGACCACCACAATCCTCTGGCATCACTTGGCAGGAGCAAGACCAGTTAATCACCCCACAAGAGAATGACTGCATGGGCATGATGACCAGAGTTCTTCGGGCAGGGACAGGACTAGAGTTCTACATTAATGCTCGGCAGGAACAGGACTAGAGTTCTTCATTATTGCTCAGCATGGGAAAGGGCAGAGTTCACTAGGATGACTGGGTCAGCAGCAGGCACACACAACACCTATGTAGCATAAGTGTTAATTCAGATCTATCTGCTTTTCCTAGAAATAAATATCAGTTATAAGCATAACTTTTAATCAAATATCAATCATTATATAAGATTTAAACCTCGTAACAGTAAGAGCACTCTACTGCACTTGCCAGAGGAAGAGACTCTTGGCCACAAAAGCAGGATTAGCAGCATGCACAAAAACCTATAGAGCTTCAGTGTAATAGTTTAAATCCACGCTCCAGCAGGGGCACAGTCCTTCCACACCACTTGGCAGGGGACAACCCAGAGTAGTACACCAGTACAGGTGGGTCAACAGCCAGCATACGAAACCTGAGGGGCAGAAGCTTGTTAGTTCAAGTCCACGTTATCTTTTAATACTGTTTAAACAACTTGGTAAACTTCATATGGGTCTATGTAGCTTAGTAAGCTAAAGGCTTATATATCAGTTCAGACTATGGTGGTTTACATATGACATTTCTACACACCACAGTAGGTCTTAATACAGGTAAATACAACTAAGTGAAAAAAATATTTGTGAAGGCTCCATAAACTAATATAAAATAAATATTAATGAAACTAAATTTAATGTTAATACTTCACATGTCCTTGGCATCAAGGAATGCCAAGACTACCGTTTCCACAGCTCTTTCATGGCTATTACTATTTAACATTTCCTATAAAGTCATCTTACCATCTTTAAATCAGAGTTCTAACAACTGATTAACACTAGAATGTGCTAGTCGTGAAGCAATACCGTGGAAAAAACAGAGAACCATAGCATTGTCTTTTACTGCTTTCAACAGACATTAAATAAACTTAAGACCAAAAATTAGGCCAAGCTGGTGTAAAAGAGGCACAGCACCATATCACCATGGGCTATCACACCACGAGGGGGGGGAAGGGCTATGTGCCATCACACCACGAGGGGGGGGAAGGGCTATGGGCTATCACACCACGAGGGGGGGGAAGGGCTATGGGCTATCACACCACGAGGGGGGGGAAGGGCTATGGGCTATCACACCACGAGGGGGGGGGAAGGGCTATGGGCTATCACACCACGAGGGGGGGGGGAAGGGCTATGGGCTATCACACCACGAGGGGGGGGGAAGGGCTATGGGCTATCACACCACGAGGGGGGGGGAAGGGCTATGGGCTATCACACCACGAGGGGGGGGAAGGGCTATGGGCTATCACACCACGAGGGGGGGGGAAGGGCTATGGGCTATCACACCACGAGGGGGGGGGAAGGGCTATGGGCTATCACACCACGAGGGGGGAAGGGCTATGGGCTATCACACCACGAGGGGGGAAGGGCTATGGGCTATGACACCACTAGGGGGAAGGGCTATGGGCTATCACACCACGAGGGGGGAAGGGCTATGGGCTAACACACCACGAGGGGGGAAGGGCTATGGGCTATCACACCACGAGGGGGAAGGGCTATGGGCTATCACACCCCGCGGGGGGGGAAGGGCTATGGGCTATCACCACGAGGGGGGAAGGGCTATGGGCTATCACACCACGAGGGGGGGTAAGGGCTATGGGCTATCACACCACGAGGGGGGGAAGGGCTATGGGCTATCACACCACGAGGGGGGAATGGCTATGGGCTATCACACCACGAGGGGGAAGGGCTATGGGCTATCACACCACGAGGGGGAAGGGCTATGGGCTATCACACCACGAGGGGGGAAGGGCTATGGGCTATCACACCACGAGGGGGGGGAAGGGCTATGGGCTATCACACCACGAGGGGGGGGGAAGGGCTATGGGCTATCACACCACGAGGGGGGGGAAGGGCTATGGGCTATCACACCACGAGGGGGGGGAAGGGCTATGGGCTATCACACCACGAGGGGGGGGGAAGGGCTATGGGCTATCACACCACGAGGGGGGGGAAGGGCAATGGGCTATCACACCACTAAGGGGGGGAAGCGCAATGGGCTATCACACCACGAGGGGGGAAGGGATATGGGCTATCACACCACGAGGGGGGAAGGGCTATGGGCTATCACACCACGAGGGGGTAGGGCTTTGGGCTATCACCCCCCGTGGGGGGAAGGGCTATGGGCTATCACACCACGAGGGGGGGGAAGGGCTATGGGCTATCACACCACGAGGGGGGGGGGAAGGGCTATGGGCTATCACACCACGAGGGGGGAAGGGCTATGGGCTATCACACCACGGGGGTAAGGCTAAGGGCTATAATACCACGGGGGGGTCTATGGGCTATCATCCACGGGGCTATTGACTATCAATCACGGTAGGACTACACATGCTATCAAATCCACACAAACATAACGCTTAAATATCTTAAAAAAAAAAAAAAAAAAGGGACAGAGTATAAGAGCAGAACGACACTACATACCGTGAGGATGAGTAGCCTGGGTGTGGTAGCCCCTGTGGTAGTCCCAGCGATCCGGCCAATACCTGCAATACAAATAATACCCTCCTGTCATGACATTGGCCTCATCACCTCTGAACAGCCACGTCATCATCATCTTCATCCAGACACGCAACTGTGGTCAACTCTGCTTCGATATCCAGTGAGTAGAGGTCGGATGTTCAAGTCTAGCATGGAAAAGGAATCGCTAATGCAGAGGAGCTACGAAGCCACCACCATCCAACTGTATCGCTTGTTTTGGTATCTAAACACTAGAGGTCGTATATCGTATGCTAAAGTCTGGTATGCAATGTAAGTCGCTAAGGAAGAGGTGCTCGGAAGCCCTCTATGCTAGCTAGAATTCGTCCTTACGTTTAATAATACAGCAGCCAGTCATAGGGTAACATAAATCCTCCAACTAAAAAAAGTTGAAAAAAAGGTGTCCCACTGAAAGGGTTAATCGAAGGGGGACTATGCTACACACACACACACACACACACACAAAACCATCGGCCTATCTTAAATGCTGTTGGAACCAGATTACTGGAAAATGATGCCGGTCACGAAGAGGTGCTATGGAAAGGACGTAGAGCCGTAGCCAACTGCCCTTTTCTCACAACGAATTACATGAAATAATATGGAGAGAGAGAGAGAGAGAGAGAGAGTCACAATTTATATAATCAAAATGTTCTTTACGTCTCCTTGTAAATGTCACTGCATTGGATTTAATTTCTTGTTTTAAATAAATATATATATTAATGCATTTTGTTTTTATCCACTGCCTTGTATCTTAAAACTCATCTGAACGTGAGCCCAGTGGACTGACGGCTGAAGCTGCCCGTTCCCTGCAGTCCACATCCTCCTTTTGGTGAATAGGAAAGGATTTGAGGGACGTTTGTGTAACCAGGCAGCTCCACCGCACGGTTATATCAGTGCCACCACGTGAAGGCGTCCCTCAAGATCATCAAAGACAAACATTATTAGGGATCGTTCTTATGCACCTCTCTCTCTCTCTCTCTCTCTCTCTCTCTCTGCCTCTACGTTCGATCTTGAGAATCCATATATCCTTCATTACCCCCTTCAAGGAGCACACACACAGCAGATTATCCCTTCAAGAAGCACACACACACAGCAGATTATCCCTTCAAGGAGTACACACACAGCAGATTATCCCTTCAAGGAGCACACACACAGCAGATTATCCCTTCAAGGAGCACACACACAGCAGATTATCCCTTCAAGGAGCACACACACAGCAGATTATCCCTTCAAGGAGCACACACACAGCAGATTATCCCTTCAAGGAGCACACACACAGCAGATTATCCCTTCAAGGAGCACACACACAGCAGATTATCCCTTCAAGGAGCACACACACAGCAGATTATCCCTTCAAGGAGCACACATGAAGAACATTACCCCTTCAAGGAGTACACGGAGCACACAACCCCCTTCCAGACGTACACAGGGAGTATATTACCCCCTTCAAGACGTACACAGGGAGTATATTACCCCCTTCCAGACGTACACAGGGAGTATATTACCCCCTTCAAGACGTACACAGGGAGTATATTACCCCCTTCAAGACGTACACAGGGAGTATATTACCCCCTTCCAGACGTACACAGGGAGTATATTACCCCCTTCAAGACGTACACAGGGAGTATATTACCCCCTTCCAGACGTACACAGGGAGTATATTACCCCCTCCAAGACGTACACAGGAAGTATATTACCCCCTCCAAGGAGTAAACAGGAAGTATATATATAACCCCTATCATGGAGTACACAAGAGTACATTACCCCTTCAATGAGCACACACGAGTACATTACCCCTTCAATGAGCACACACGAGTACATTACCCCTTCAATGAGCACAAAGGAGTACATTACCCCTTCAATGAGCACACACGAGTACATTACACCTTCAATGAGCACACACGGAGTACATTACTCCTTCAAGGAGTACACATGGAATATATTACCCCTTCAATGAGCACACACGAAGTACATTACTCCTTCAAGGAGTACAGACTGAGCTCCGTACTCTCGTAGGTTACAGTAAAAAAAAGCTCCTTAACACCTCTTCCTCAACAATTTCTTTTGAATGTGGCTGGTTAACCTTGTGTATGTTATTTATGCAGATATCCCCGTGTATCTTATCTATGCAGAGTAAGGCCATGTTCGAAGGATTTACTCGTATATAACACAGAAGAGAACAGTAGGGTGTACTAAACAAATTAAATACCCGGTAGTTAAGGAAGAGGTGTTACGGAGCCCCAGAGTCCAACATTCAAGGCATACGATACTTCTAAGGTCGAACTAACCCTCCACTGACCTTGGCCTTCAACCTGTTATTCTCAAATTTCTTCTTCCTTGCTTGACCCTCAACAATTCGTTTCGTTCAAATTTCGAAAGTGTTCATGTTGACACTGACCTTTGACTGAATGTTATAATAGTAATAATAATAATAATAATAATAATAATAATAATAATAATAATAATTTGGTGGTTCCATTCAACAGTTTTTCATAATCTTGCTAAGGGATATAAAATATACAGATGTTACGTGTAGCCTATATAAATATGTAAGTTTGAGATTCTTATGCATATTGACTGGGCGAGTAGACAAGGATTGTGGAAAGTATTAATATATGGAGTAAATGGGACGCTGTTGAATGCCGTGAAGAGTATACTGTATAATATGAGGGGGCTAAGGCTGCAGTGAGTGGGGTTAGTTAAATGAGTGAATTTTTCTATTTGAATGTTGGATTAAAACAGGGATGTGTCAAGTCCCCATAGCTGTTCAATATGTATATGGATGGGGTTATAAAAGAGGTACAAAGCAGGGCAGTGGATTATGGAGCGACCCATAATGAGAGAGGGAGGTGTTGGGGAACTCCCAGTCCCTGCATATATATATATATATATATATATATATATATATATATATATATATATATATATATATATATATATATATATATATATATATATATATATATACACTGTATTGTGTGAAGAAGGGGAACTGCAAGGCTTGGTGAATGAGTCTGGGAGTGTGTATGAAAAGGAATCCAAAGGTAAATGTGCGGAAGAGTAAATTTCAGTTATGGTCTTCGAGAGAAATGAAGTCACTGAATGTACAATGAGGCTGGATGAGGAGGAAATGGAAAAGTGATTGAGTTTAAGAGTAGTGTGATGAACAGCGATGGAAGTTTAGAGGGTGAAGTGCTTGAGTTTAAGAGTAGTGTGATGAACAGCGATGGAAGTTTAGAGGGTGAAGTGCTTGACTGGATACAACTGGGAAGAAAGGTTGCTGGTTCTTTGAAAGCAGTGATAGGGTACAGGGAAGTGAGTACGAAAAAAAAAAAAATCGCTGCATGACAGTATTGTGATACCAATTATCAACCCTAACGCATGGAAGTGAAGCTTGGACTTTGTTGGATGGACGCAAGCAAGAATGAGCAGTGGAAATGAGCAGGGGTGGATCCAGGAATTTTCGGTGGGGGGGTCAGATTCGCTGATTCAACCAAAGACTTGGCGCGACATACTGATATTTCAATGTTGAAATTGCCTCTTTATTCAATGATGCATGGACGGTGGGGGGGGGGATGCATCCCCCCCCCCCGATCCATCCCTGGAAATGAGTTATTTGAGAGGAGCATGTGGAGTTACGTGGAGCGACAGACCCGACAAATGAGAAAGTGAAGAAGCGTTGTGCTGCATATGCGGATGTGATAGCGTTAGGAGAAACACATTAAGGTGATTTGGCCATGTGAAAAGGATGGACAACGAGAGGGAGTGTATAATTTTTTTTTTTTGTGTGTGTGTGTGTGTTCGACTCTGGGCATAGGCTTCACAGCCTGCTATCAAGGCCCAGCAGTCCTCCTACATACCATACACCTCTACATGTCACCACTTCGGCGCTAACACCTACCGTCCATATTGAATACATGCTAGGGCTGTCTCATACAGGACTGGTGTGTTGGTATTAGCGGGGGTATTTTTACGACATGTCGGCGGGTCTTCTGGTAGATCAGTAAAGCCTGATTTTAATGAAATTCAAATCCTTAAACTGTTCCCTGCCCCAGCCGGGATTCGAACCTGGGTCCGATGGGACTGCAGGCCACCTCTCTACCGATTGAGCCACCGCCTCAGGGGTAAACCAAAGATGAGATGGAGGGATCGTGTGGAGAGGTATATGAGAAAGGGGAGGGTGTGAGCTGGGAGCAGGGCAGTGAAATGGCGTTGGACGGGCGACATGGAAGCGATTTGTTTGTGACCACCCCTTACGGGACTGAGGCGTTTGGCAATAGACAGATAGAGATTCTCAGCCTACTGTATCCAAAAATAACAATAAGCTTCACCAGATGTTACCGCTTACGCAGATTAGTGCCTGAACTTGGACCACTGGAAATATAATCAGTGGCAGTGGGAAGTGTTGGAATTATTTTCGTATAATTTGTTTCAGAACTGATGCATAACCTTGCCGGATGACCCGTGCTAGGCAGCTCACATAACTGTGACCATGGGTGCTATGACAAGGCAATAGCAGTAAAAATAAAAATTAAAAAATAAAGTATTGAAAGTCCTCTACTAGGAACACTAACGAGTTAAAATACGAAAAACTGAGGTAGAGCACGCATAGTTTTGGAACTGACAAGAAAATTATATTGGAAAGGACGGAAACATAGTGTACTATAAAAGTGAAACCTGAAAAATTAAAACTAGCAATTCTGCCATGAAATAAATACTGAACTGACTTGGACGATGTTATTCCCCCTTGAACCCATTCTTATTTACAACAGCGTTTCATTATAATTCATCCATTATTCCTTAGACGATGGGGCAGCTCTTACAGAACGTTATGTTTCCAGTGCACTGAAAAATGGAATTACTGCAGCCTCTTGCTTCTACCACTGGTAAATTACCCATTGGTCCAATTAAGCTTGGCAGGTGTTGAGGCTCAGCCATACCTTTCCCCACGGTTTGCGTCCGCTATGGACGATCAGACACAGGACACTGTTACTTGAGATGAAAATACGCCTTTATCTCTTCAAAGTCGTTTTAAAACATTCCCAATATGTTTTAGTACCAGTAAAAATTAATGAGGGGAGCTATGGGTGACGCCAGAGTCGTCAACAGCGAAGTAGAAAATTATTGATTAAATGTGCAATATATAATGCCCAAAGCCTACGCTATTGAATGAACATAGACCTTGATGGTTCCCCAAGAAAATTAATCATTACAGTATTAATTAATTAAGTACATGTTTTGACGGTAAAAAGTTGACGTCGCCCTACCTACTGGCTTCCGTGGAGCTGTTGACGTGGTTGTCACTGCTGACGCATTGGCTGAGCATCAGTGTCATCATCCATCACTGTAGTATCCTTCCAGCTGCGCTTGGAAGAGACCTGAGACATCTAAATGTCATCACAGGATAGGTTACCCATTCAGGTGCCGTTATTGTAACGGGTCGGCTAAACTCCTCTTACAGCGATAATGGGGGCGGTTCCCTTCACAGAACATTCCGGGATGTTCGTCTTCGTCCCAGTACTTACTGTACATAGGAATTATTGCCTTTCTACAAACAACTTATTTAATGATCTGAGTAATATTATTATACTTTCTGGTTCATAAGATCATAATTTACTAGCAACTTTTCCAACCTCTAATGATTGTTGTATTAGTTCCCAAAACGAGATAAACTTTTTGTCCAATGATGTTCCGAGAGAAAGGGGGGGGGAGAGGGAGGCGAGTAGAGAGGAGGGATTTTGACCTTCCATGGATGTCATTGCGAGGTACGGGATGGGAGGTGCTGGAGAAGGCAAATCCCCCTAGTTATGACTAATGAACCATGTAACACCGCAGGGCAAGAAAAGAACCTTGGAGAGACTGCTACATCTTGCACCAGAAGCGCGCTACCCTGTGGTGCGGGCTACTGTCGTGAAACGCAAGCGCTACCACTGAGCTATTCTGGCCCCCGCGCTGCTGGAGAAGGTCGCCTTCATGTGGTGGCACCGATCTGCCCAAGCGGCAGAGCTACCAGACTTTATAAACAACCTTAAGTCCTCCTCTATGCCCCGAAAAGAGGATGGTTGACTGCACAAACCGTTTCAGCCTACAGTCAACCGGGTTCATGTTCAGATGAGCCTGGGGCTGGTACTACAGTACCACTATTTCTACTGCTGCGGGAATGGAAGATTGTCTATAAAATTATCAGGATGAATCAATTAAAAAAATGCAATCGGTTTCGAGATTAGTATCACTCACCATCTTCTCATCCTCCATTCCTCATTTATCATCAACCTTTCTTCTGTTTCCTCCTTATCATCAAAAACTAGACTGCCATTATCATCATTGTCATCCTTTTCATAATTCTTCTGTAATCATTTCAATAAAGCTTCCCTCTCATCATATCCATTCCTCATTGTCCCTCATCACTGCAGTCATCAACATCACCTTTCATCATCTTCCATTCTCCTTTTTCCCTCTCCTTATCATCACCCTTCCATACAACCTCGTAACTCCATCCCCCACGAGTGCCTGTGGGAGTGGCCAGGAAGGTGGTGGAATGACTTGTAGAAGTGTGTGTGTGAAGGCAATGTGGTTGGTGGAGGGTGTTAGTTGTGGTAAGGAGTGGTTAGGATGGTGGCAGCTGTGGTAGTTGTGGTTAGGATCGTCGCAGCTGTGGTAGGAGAGGATAAGAGTGGTCATCATTATCCAAGTCCACTGAAGGACAAAGGCTTCTTCCAGTTACCTATTGTTTTTTTTCTGTTTCATCCAGTCCCAGTGTATCTCCAAATCTCATCTTGCCGTCTTGTCCTCTCTCTATCTATCTGGGATTATGATAGTTGTGGTCAAACTGTGGTAGGAGTCCTTAGAAGAGTGGTGATATAAGAATGGATGGAGGTAGTTATGATAGCAGTGGTTGGGATGATGGTAGAAGGGTTATGGTTTTGTAGTTGTTGAGTTTAAAATGACTGTAGTTTGGGTAGGACAGGTCAGACTGCAGTAGGAGGATAGACTGTGGATGGGGAGTTAGAATCTTGGTAGTTGTAGCATTAGCAATTATGACTGTGGCACAGGGGTTAAAATCCAAGAAAAATGGAAACTATACCAACAGGATGTTAATGAAATGGACCATACATTCTTTCTCCATACAAGCCCAAGGAAATTAAGATTCCCACTATTCTGTGCACAATTAGTAAATGAAAATTATCTTGCAACTCACATAATATATTCTTTAACATTACACAGCATTACATTTCTTTTTAATTTCAGCTGGAGTGGCAAATTATGCTTCGGCTTTTACATGAGACAATGTAGAGTATGGTATTCTACAACAATATGTTAAAACATGACTTTCCATTACACGTGTCAGAAGTTTTAGAATGTATGTACATTACCCTCAGCCTGTTTCATGTCTGTTAAAAGCAAAATAAATATGTGCTTACAATGCAGTGTACCAACATTAGTAGATTAAAGGACATCCAATGTTTATTACATGACTCTGAAATAACGATTTGCTACCTGTGACTGTTCATCCATAGCACAGTTGTGATGGTCTTTTCACCATTATGGAACTCGCCCAATATCCGCAGGATATATATAGCTAACCGTGCCCCAAGTAATCTTGGAAGAACACGGTACAGTAGCATCTCACGAGAACAGATCAAATTTTTGCTATTTTGGGGACATTTTTAACCTACTGGGCCTCATTCTTTCATGGCAGACTAAGATGTTACAGGAAAAGTCTGGAGTAACCAATGCTTGACCAAACTGTAACCAATGCTTGACCAAACTGTATATAGCACATATATGTGTGCATAAGTGTTTTTTCATGTATATAACAAATATACAGCAGGAAACTTCAGTAATAAATGCATATATATCTTTAAGCAGCCAAATTTAGTATTACATTAGTGAAAGCAAGCATACTTTGTAGTCTCAGATTTGCATAGCTGCCGTGGGACTTTTTCCAAATATACTGCACTGCACAGTAGTTTGGTTAATAATGGAAAATTTAATCATACAATAGTGAGACCTAACTTTATCAGATTTTTGTTGTTTTCAGACTAGATCTTAATTAGTATGCTACAGTGAGGGCAGTCAGCCGCATATCCTGTGTAGAAATATGAGGAAAACCTTTGTAAGTACTGCTACAGAAATCTTTGTTTGAATATCATATGTTGGTGGCATCCTCATGCTGCTAGAGTTATACGGCACCCAACATTACTATCAACTGCTGTCAACAGGTGAAATAAGGCTTACACGTGAATGCATTGGCCAAGACCTTGAAAAATATAAACACAACTGATCCCATCAGTGTGAAGAGCTATACTTATCACAGGTTTAATGTGAAATGCTACTATCATATATGTTCAACCTCTACAGTTTTAGCCGAGTTTTCAGAAGCCTAGAATTATGAACGTTTTACTTAGGATGGATGCATAGCATACTGCAATGGAATAAGTGTTAACTCTAATTTTAGTTTTCCTGTTTCTGATTTCAACCCAATCCCTCATCCTTTTGAAACAGTGGGAATCTGCGTTATGATGATGATATTACGTTATTTGAGAGCATTAATTTGTAGTTGCATTAGGTACTTGCAACTCTAACACCTGCCATGATTCTCACCTGTTACACAGAGCTACGATAGACCTTGCATGCGTCATTTATCCCAGTGTAACCAAAAAACTTTATTTTGTGACTAAATTTTACATTATTTTTTTTCCCCATAAAAGTTTTAACTTCTTTACTCTTGTATATACTCTTCCATTTTGTTGATTATAAGTCATTTTTCTACATTACCAGACTGTAAATGGTCATATATCCTGTTCTAGGATGCTCTGGAGGATAATTATTATTCCAACCATCATTTTTATGAACAAAAATATGTACTGTAAAAATGTTAACTGCTAAACCACTTCACTCACTCCAGCCAGTTCTTAAATCTCTCAGTTTCTGGGATGACTGACCAATTGGGTGACTCCTCATTTTCATTCAGCCAGTGGAAATCCTCAATCTTGTCCCAGCGGTTAGTATCGGGGGCCAGGCCACTCCGCCTGAAATGCTCTGCCAGCTCAGGGTAGTCTAGATTGTAGGGGGCCACCTGTACCTTCTGGCAATTTTCTATTATTGCAGCGCCAGTAACATGGAGGTAGAACTGAGTGTTTACCGTGTTGTGTATACGCACTTGTTGACAGGCCATGATAAACTTGCAGTCAGTGCAGTCCTTGATGAATGCTGACCTTGATGTCGGCCCAACAATCACCGTACAACCATGGAGTGAGGCAAACTGCAGAGTGCCAGGGTTCCCGAGGGCAACAACTCGACACTCTTGCAAGTTGTAAAGGTTTAACTGACGGTTCTCCACCTCCTCAGGAGATTTTGTCAATATCTTGTTCTTCTCATCCTTGAAGCCAAAGAACTGTTTTTCAATGAGATCAAAAACACTGTCCTTCTTATCCTTGATGCTGCTATGATCAATGGTATCCTTTTTCTCATCCTTAGATTTACTGCTCTTCTCAACTCGCTTCTTGCCAAAGCCAAATTTCTTTTTTGGCTGCAGCTCATCAATTTTGTTGTGAACTAAAGCACCCACATCCCTGAGTTCCTCCTGTGCGATTTTAATCTGAAAGGATGCAAGGAACATGCTCGACTCATTTAGGAACTGCTGCATCTCTTGTACATCCTTCACCATTCCATCCAAGAAACTCACTAACTCAGCTTTATCTACACTCCCCGCCTCCTCTACCTTGGCCAGCACTGCAGTCCTCATTTCTTGGAAGGTGCGGTGAAAGTAATCTGCACTTTCCGAAGACGCAGCCTGGCTTTCTTTCTCTTGGCGACGTTGTTCAGCCCTCTGAGCAATATCATCTGTTCGCTGCTTCATACGCTCCAATAAGCTAGGTGGAGCATTGGCTGAGGACTCAAAAGCATCCATGTTGAACTAACTACACTGACAATTACTCTATAACTGTACACACTTCACCAATATTACATCTACTACCAACAAATCAATATTTACACCTTTAACTCTCTATACAGTACACTCCCTATATACTGGTAATAACAAGGGGATAAGATATATATACTGTACACGGCCTGGAAGAACTTCAGGAGGGTTGAGACTTAGGAGCTGGTGGTAAGTTCCTTTTCTCCTGAACCTGCCTGGCTTTTTCTGCTGCTACTTCGGGTGAATCTCCTGCTGCAGAATGTTTCAATACTTCCATAAACGCAGCTGTTCGTTGTTGGGCAGCATTCTGGTAATCCTGTTGCTGGCCCTCGGGTAGATCCTACTGAACAAAGGATAATATGATTTGTGGTGACTAACAGTAACAACATTGTCTTTAAACCACCCTACAAAGCAAGTAAGAGTATTATATTAGTAATCTGATCCAAATATTATAAAACAGTAAAGACAACCCCTTCACCCAAGTATATCCTTCTTAAGACAAATAAAACTATCCATTAGTATGATGTGTAAAGGGTTAAATTCCCCCAGTCTCCTGCACCAGATATCCCCTATGTCAGGAATGCTGCAGCCTTGGGATTAAATATTATGACGTGTATTTTGCTCTGAGTAACACCCAATGATTCACCTGCCAGTGGAAAACCTCCCGACATCTGACGGCTCATTAGCTAACTTGATTTAACTCTTAAACCTCAGGGATGGCTTATCTATACTGTAGCTAATGCCTGACACATTTTTGTCACTGAAAAAACTGTCAAGGTTTTGAAGGTTAAGAAAAAATAATGGTGTCAATATGACAATAATAAACACAATAACAACTATAAAACATAATCTTGGTTTTCAAATAAAGTTATCAGGTGAAAAGAAGTTAGAATCTGCTTTCCTCACAAAATATATGTCAAGACAAGTGAGGCATTATTTAGGTGAATGATTATATTTTGGAGTCATTTCTCTACAATCATTTATTACCCTATATAACAGTATCAACTATTCTCACTGGTAATGATACTGTACTA
Source organism: Coenobita brevimanus (assembly GCF_032717465.1). Classification (NCBI taxonomy): domain Eukaryota; kingdom Metazoa; phylum Arthropoda; class Malacostraca; order Decapoda; family Coenobitidae; genus Coenobita; species Coenobita brevimanus. The sequence continues at coordinate 50,459,545 of NC_136991.1, read as the reverse complement.
CTGCAGCTTCAATCACGTCTGGTACTGCCTGTGTTATGCTCCTGATATCAAGAGCATTTATTAAAACCTCCTACTACAATTAAGGATAACAATTCATCTGGTATGTAAAATCAACGGAAACCTACTGGGAAGGGAAGGAAGAACTGTAAGTAATGACTGGAGAGGCAGAAAAATGTAGAGAGCAGGTCCTAGAATAACTGAGGTAAAATACATAGTAAGTTTAAGGACACACTAAAATAAGTAAATAAAAAAAAAAGTTGCTATGAAAGGTGCATGTGCGCCTAACCTTGCGTAGGGCTTCAGGGTCCCTCTCCACAACTTTCATGAGGAAGTACCCCACAGCAGTGAAGCCCGAAATGTAGTACAAAGACTTCAGGGCAGACATATTCACCACGTTCTGCAACCCTAAACAAACACAAATGATATAGTACAGCTAATTTACTTTATTTTATTTTTTTAGAATACTTAATGCAACTAGTGGGAAAAAAATGCCATACACAAAGTACTCTAAAGCATGGACAACACAAAAAATTTTCTTTTATGACAGTGAAATACATTAACTATGATGGCTCAACTATGGCTTCTGAAGAAACTCTCCTATTTGTATATCATGTATTATGGTCAGGTGTAGAAAATGTTACTGCTGTTAGACTTAGTAATCAAATGTTTAAATTTTAAACTGAAGAATACAGAAATGTAAAAATACTGAATTCACTACCACTGCGAAGATGCTGTTCAATATATACTTGTCCAGAGACTACAAATGGCTCAACAATACATGAATTGTGTGGCGGCATTAAACATTATCTCTCTCTCTCTCTTTTTTTTTTTTTTTTTTTTTTTTTTTTTAACAGGCTTCTGAGGTGAAGCCACAGTTCTGTGAGGCTTAAATGATACGTACAGTACTTACAGTACCGTATATGACTGAGTGGCACATTTCCCATGGCATGCTGCTGATAGTTCTTCCATTTTCTTAATTTGTCTTTCCCTATTTCCGAATCCAACCTCCCCCATTCAAAGAAGGTTAAAATACTGGCAAAATTCATTATGATGATGTTAATGATGATTAGCAGTGACTGAAGTGGAACTAAACCCCAGCTATAACCACCCCACCTCTTATGACAGACCTACTGCACAAGGAAGAATGTAAGTCAAGTGCTTTGACTGACCCTTAATAAACCCAATTTTAAGGTGGCAATGTTAATAAAGCTGGTGGTGAAGTATGGCTCCCAGCAATGGGAGTTAATACATAACCACACCTTAGTCATTTATAACCTTCCATGAAATCTGTCGATACTACAATCTACATTCTGGATACAAAAGACTTTCCAAGGCCATGGCTGTAAGAATTATACATCAAATAAAGCAAGGGTAACTGTGTAATGAGTATTATCTCACCAAGCATGTTTTAAAATGTCAGGGATCGGCTGCCACATAAAGCTTCAATTTACAAAACATGGTTCTGTCAAAACTGGGGCTCACCAAAAATACAAACAAAGAGCTCTGGTATTAAGTCAAGGAAAGTGTTATACTGAGTTTTTATATCAAGAATTAACTCTACAGCCTATGTACACAATGCTGAAAACATTCTCTCACACAAGCAAATCCAATATTCTCATTTAAACCACTACGAACAATCTTGTTGTCATGCAAAGGACTGTAACTCCCTTTTATTATCAAGTACAGCAGATATAAAGTTCAACATAACCAAAGGTACAAAACACACAGGCCATAACATTTCCACTCATTGTACTACAGTTGGGGTCTTCAGCTGTGGGGGGTTAATAATAGGACAAGTATATAACTGGTAAATGGTTACCAGGTATACACAAAAATGTATATACTGTACTGTACTAGTACTGTGCTGATACAGCACAGAGAAGACAGTGTTGCTGAAAAATAAAAATGCACACTTGCAAAAGGGAAGACAAACAGAACAGAACAGGACAGAAACACATGAAAACACAAAAGATGGAAGTCAATATCACAACATAAAAAAACTCCAACACATACATAACAGTAAGTCCTTGTTATAAGACACTTTATTTGATCATTTTTGCTGATGTCTGCAGTAAATAAAAGAAGTTAACTACTGCAGTTCCACTGCTACCAAATTGATTTGCCAGCTTTCCCATGAAGAATGTAAATATTAATCCCGGGTACCTATGTCTGTGAGGTGGAGTCAGGGTTCTGAGGGCTTGAAGAGTCAGTGAATGAGTGTGCTTCATTTAACCGAGTAGACTTCTAGCTGTTTTTCTTGCTCTCTGGCCCCTGCCTCACCCTATTCATAAGTGAGGAGAGGTCTGGATGATAGAAGTTGTGATGTTTTGGTAAACATCCGTGACTTTAACAAAGACTTCCTGTACCCACTAAACAGTACATGCAGCTACTGATACTTTCCCCTACTGAAAACAATACCACAAACACTCACATACTCACTGTGATCTAATGCTCGTTGCTCTAATCCTCCTTGATCTGTTTCTGTTTCTGCTGCACTGCCCACACCGCCTGATCTAAAAGTCGAGTCTGGTCGTTTTTGTTGAAAAATTCACCAACAGAGTAGAAAACTGAAAGAGAAATTGCAATGTCTGGGGCAACAGGTACATTTATCAACTTAACTTCTTCGGAGTACAGCATTGGGTATGAAAATATTTTTTCCTTGCTGGTACTAGAATATATTATTCAGTTAAGAGAAAACCCTAGTACCGTACTATATTGCAGTTAGGGTTAAGTAAGTTGAAGAATATTATATCTAACCCTAGCAGTTTAAAAAAAAAAAAAAAAAAAAAAAAAAATCCCATGAGCTGAATAAAATTAAGTGGTGATAGCAACAGTAAAACAGGAATGACATTCTTGGGCTGAATGGGTCAGTGACAGCAAGAAATACTGCAAATGGACACAAATACAACACAACAGATGCACAACATGATATATCAACAATCCATGATAATTCAGTTTGGGCTAAACGAAACAGAAACCAAGGGCTCTGGTACTTCCTCACACTCACCTTCAAGACCAAAACTGTAGTTGTTGTTCATGTAATATCGAAAATCTGAAAAATACACAACACACCATTAGTTTATTTCTCAAGTCTTATACAGGGGATTAAATCACTCTCAAATAGTATTGTAGCCCATACAAAGCTAATGGGCAGAATGTGAGAAATTATCCTGACAGTGGGAAAGGTTATGTCACAGATTTCTATAACAAGTATGTCTGTGTGTGCATGTATGTGTAATGTGTCTGTAATGGATTTCTTGTACACTCTTGTAATGGCCAGCACACTCAACCACCTGCAGTTCATATAACGCTACGGTAACTACCAACTATACAGTATACTACACTCAAACTTCCACATTTTTTTGTGCTGAAGTATACCACGAAACCACTCACTACGCTGGGTGGTAACCATATAACCCAACTATGACGCCTGGTGGTTTGGTGGATATTTAAGGCACTCCAACCGGACTGAGCCAGTGCATGTTTATATCGAAGGGATGGTTGTGGTCTACTGCTCACGTAATGCCACTCAGGGATGTGTGAGGCTGGTCACCCTCATCTTAAATGTTAGGACAAACCTACATAGCCCCAGTCTCCTTCACTCCTCATGGAGCAACATAGGATTAGATGATGTATGTATGTATGTACAGTGTAAACATACCTTCCAGGCTAAATACCAGTGCTCTACTTTATAATAAGTATTCCAATGTTTTGCAATTACAAATGACTTAATCCTTTTAGTATGATGGTGTACTTTGTGTGCCTTATTTTATTATCATGCATATTCAAACAGATGAACTGCAATCACACAGTAAACAGTGTTTACTGTGACATACAACAGTGTGTCATCAACAGAGGGTCCATTTCAGACTAAACCTCTCATATGTTCACTAAACATTAAATGCATTCCAATTTCTGTTTATCAGTAATATGTATAATGTAAGTCAACCACTTTGTGATTTACTATGACTGTCCAGACAATTTTATTCAGCTTATGGGAGACCACTGTGAATGAAGGCACTGAACAAAGTGGAGTACAGTAACATACAATAAAGTATGCACTGTGCTGCAAGTCATAAAATTACTGAAGTAAAAAAAATAAAAAGAATAAAAATAAAGCATGCAGTGTTATATGCAATGCCTCACCACGGTCAGTGTTCATGCGGTGGTACACATGGTAGATCCCGGCAAAGATTCCCACTTCAACTGCCAACAAGACCGCTGCTCCCTTCTTTACTGCATTAAATATGGGAGGAGAGCTTGGACGTTTTCTCATCTTAGCTCCTCCTGGAAGTTGTAAAGCAACATCAACTTTGGTATGGTAACTCCTTCATAATTAGGCTCAACATGTACCACCCATCAAGACAAACATTAACTGTTTAAGTCAGTGCAGTTTGGCCTTTGCTTATGCGATAATTTGGACAAGATATTCACATGTAGGCTACTGCTATCTTGTCAGCCAATATCGGCCTCCATGAATATCAAACTTTAACATGAAACAAAAATTACCTCACATTACCCGACAAACACAGGGGACCTAGAACACCAAATGAGTGGTATAGCAGGCATACTTTAAGTATCATAGCAAAATAACAGTTCTGAAAGAAACGATTGTTGATTCAGGCATCTCACACCAAACTTATACAGTAAATTATTTAACTGCATAATAAGGTCAGCACTGCATACAGCAAGCACCTATATGAACTAGCTAACCATATGACTGTACCACAAATCTGTGCTGTGTTAATTATACCACACATTACAGAGGTTCACTCTACAACGTGGGTCTTCACACATAGCCACTACAAGGAAGTAAGGGAAAATTATCCAAGGCCACTCACAACATGGCTAGAGTAAAATAAGAAATGAATAAAAACTATCATTGCACACATATTTAATACTAGCAAAGAGACATACATTACTGGTGCTGCTGTTACCTCTGGCTCACGTGGACGTGAACCCAGTGGATTGCGGGAAACCAGCCATGTCAACCAGACGTCCCCAGTATCCATCAAAACTACCTACCCTTTTTGATCCCCATCCTACCTCAAACCCATCAGCTGCAACAATAATCTAAGCGGTGAGTAAAAAATGTTGAAATATAGGAGAGGGAAAACCACACCATATCTATTAATAAATGGGGTCACTGCAGGCTATATCTAATACCTCCAGTAGGGAAAATTTATCTTAGCTGAATAAAATCATTGACATAGCAAAAACTGTGTAGCCTATACCATTAAAAAAAAAAAAAAATATATATATATATATATATATATATACTGCAGAATTTAAGCTTAACAGAGAAGGACAAACATTTTCCCCATATGTTTTCACGTTTTTTATTCATCCTTTTGATCAGTAAGACAGTCCTGTATCACTTTCAATTTAAGGGCTTAAGTTTCGTACCCAACACCAAATCTGGCATTTTCTGCTCTAAATAAATACATTACTGAAAACAGGGGGAAAAAAATCTATAACAAATATAAATGTTAAAATTTAGTACAATTATATCACAGCCTCTCAAGGAAAAGAAAAAGAAGCAGGATGGGTGAAAGCTCAATATGGGAGACAACGCAGGGTGAAGGAACATGAGAAAACATCAAAATCTATGTGGAATTATCTGGGCCAACATTGCCTGTATGGGTTGGATTAGGTTATCAACTAATTTTGTATAGAAAAAAAAGGCAGTGCAGAACCCAACCCAACCTACAATAAAACTACAGCAAACCTAACATATCCTGGCACAACCAAACCTAACTCATAGGGTCTGTGTTACTCCTGATAATTACCCTCTCTGAATCCAGTTCAGTAATCACAGTGGCAATCAATTATTACCCGATTAGGCTAATTATTCTGTAAAGTATCGGTAATTAAAAAAAAAAAGGTGATACCGCCCACGCCTACATTTATCCACTGGCCTGATCTTTTAATTTGTCCCATACTATACTATGATAGCACTGCTTGTATAAAGATCACTGAGTACCATTTAACAGTAGTTACTATAGTCTGCACCTGCATCAAATACCTGACTACAGATTACGTCATACTGTCTTCACAACCTTGTAAAATCATCACTGCTTCTACTGAGGCATGGCTCCACATATTCTTTACATTGAAAATGACATCTATGAGGTCATAATAGGCCTATTCTTACCATTAGCTCGGAAAAAATAGGTAAAAGTAAGAGCCACACCACTCGTACGAGAACTTTGTTGACGATCGTGAATGCCTGTGGGTACCGAGCTTAAAACATTTATTTCTTATTCTCAACAAAAAGCTATTTAGCGTAAAAATTTTGGATAACTGTCAAGTAACAATATTTGTTATTTCTCATTCGTCGCCATCATAGAGAGGGACGCCTTCAGGCGGTGGTCCCGATAAGGCAGCCGCTCTGCTGTACTGTATTAAGACTAAGGGGATTAATCCCCAAGCTAGACCTCATCAGATCATATAGCCCTGCTAGGGCCACAGGAAAGCGCTACCCCTCCCAACACAACTGTACTGTATTAACGTCCCTCGTCTTCCTCCTTATCCCCCTAAAGGTGGTGAGATTAACGAGGTGAACAACTTAACCCTGCAGTCCACTGGGTTCACAATCAGATGAGCTACTTCAACTAGAACCACACTAGAACTATCGTCATCCTATCTATCTGTCTGTGTATGGCCAGACACCTTAGTCTTAAATGAGATAGGCACGAAGATAGCTTCCGTGCCACCATATCCTCCGCCATCACGCTGCCCCCCCCCCCCCACGCCACTTAATTCACAGTCCCACCTCATCCTCGGTCTCCCCATTCCCAGCCACCTCACTCATATACGCTCCTCTCCATATTGCAAAACCATTTTAGGGTACTCCTAGCACTTTCCAGCACATTCACATCAATGTCAAGCCACTTAAATCTTCCACATTTGTCTTTCTGTCTTTCCACTTGACTCTAAATGCTCCTCTCAGCTGACTCATTTCCAGTCCTCTCATCCTCAACTTGTATCCTTTCAACAAATTCCAAGCTTCACATCCATACATTAAAGTGGAGATGACAATAACGTCCTGTGATTACTTCTCTACTTCAATGCTGAGATCCCTATTCTTTATCACTGGAAGAGGGAAGTGAGCATGGAAGTAGTTGTAGCAGTACTTGTTGTTGCTGTTGGTGGTGGCTTGCAGTCCACCATCATCCCTTTGTGGGATTGGGAGTTGAGGGATGCTTCTGTAACAAGGCAGCTCCATCACCTAGCTATATTAGTGCTACCATGTGAAGGCTCCCCTCTTCAGCAGTGCCCAAAAGTAATTATTGCACATCATTATTTTGATCCCCTAATGACTTCTCTACTTCCATGCTTTACCCAACTGAAGTTTCTTATCTTTACTTGGCACTGATTTTCATCCTTTTGCAACGTACTTCATGAAGGCCAGTGGCAGAAAATGATAATGCTATGGCTCCACATCTTTTCCATAGCATTTCTTCATGACTAATATCAGTTCTTAGTGTTAATCCACTGTTACAAGAGATTAGCACTGATATAATCATGCATGTCCAGTTACAGCATACATTGTCTCTAACCTCCCTCTCTGTTCCACAACGGGAGGATGGTGGACTTCAATAGGTAGCCTGCAGTCCACTGGGCTCATGTCCAGATGGCCCAAGGGCCACAACAGGAAGGTGAACAGCATTGCAAAAAAAATAAAAAAAAGTCCATGATAAAGCATCAATACCAGGAAGCAAGACCAATGAATGCATGTGAGTCAATGGCTGTGGTGGTCGTGATGGTGGCGGTCAGGTGAATGGGTCAGAAGGCACAAAATGGTGGTGACCTTTTTTCAAAGTCTGAGATGATATCCTCAAACATAAGAACATATCATAGAAAAGGTACTGCCTGTTGTGGATCCTGCCTCACTTTGTGGGAAGGTCAGACTGCTGATAATGGTAATCATCATTACCACCCTGCCAATACTTCCCACTTGCATATAAGGTGGGGTATCTAAAGCAAAACTCTCATATCTCTTTAGAGGCAATGAACTGAGAAGAAATAAGAGCACATTTAAAACCTTACCCCTCCTTTTTCATAGGAGGCATGAAATTATTTGCCACATAATGAACAGCGGTGGGTCTCAATGTTCCTATGCCAATAAAAAGTGTGGGTTTCCAGCTTCCATCTCATGCCCCTCTAACAACTTTTCCATCAACCAGGTATTCTGGAAGTAGGGATCTTTTTCCTTAACTACCAGTGATTATAAACTTCCACAGACAATACCGGTACTGAATGTGCACTTAACATCATTATTACAGTACAGTAGTTGTAAAGGTCTCAGATCCTGATATTCTATCTAACGGACTCTAACACTAGCTCACAAGCCTTCCTTAACACTACAAATAACAATCCTGTAGATAAACAAAATGTCTTGTTATCAGCATGGCATGACTGTAAACCTATAAGGCCTTTCAACCACATGGCTTTGGGGATGCAGAAAACTAACATGAATCTGTGGAAAAGCGTTCTAATAATCCATCCATCATCCAATTCCACGTTGCCCCATGAGAAGCGTAGAAGCCTGGGGCTAGGCAATTCGGTCTTGACACTTAAGATGAGAGTGACCAGCCTCACTCATCCCTGAGTGGCATTACATGAGCAATAACCCCAACCACCCCTTGGATATAAACCTTCACTGGCTCAATCCGATTGGAGCGTTGTAATTACCCACTAAACCACCAGGCGCCATAATTTGGTTATATGGTTACCACCCAGCGTAGTAAATGGTAGGTGGTGGCGACCATCATCCACTCACTTGATGTAGTGCTGCCTACTCCTTCCTTAGCCTTTATCTTTCTTTTTCTGTGCCTGCCCTCCTCTCTTCCTATTTCTCCATTCTTTCCTGTCACTTCCTATTGCTTTTCTTTCCTTTACAGGTGGCTTTACATTGAGTGACAAGCCTAATGGTTTCCTGTAAGCCAAGAAACCATTTACAACGCTGGGTGGTAACCATATAACCAAACCATACGTGCTCCCTACGTGTCAATAAGTGGGTTGATGGAGGGTTAGTGCCTCTCCCCGTAAAACAACTGACTCAAAGTCAAATGGCCACCCCTTACGGGATTATGGCGTCTGGCAATAGATAGATAGATAGGTTACCACCCAGAATAGTAAATGGTTTCCTGATGTACAGGAAACCATTAGGCTTATCACTCAGTGTAGAGTCACCCATAGGCAGAAGGAAGAGGAAAGAATGAAGGAAAGAAAGACAAAAGAGGGAATGTAGTCACCCGTAGGCAGAAGGACGAAAACTTTACAAATAACACATTAGGAAAGCTCATCACACAAAGGGAGCAAATTTCTCATTTATTTGCATAAAAGCAGTAAAGGCACCTGAAATGACATTACTCTCAAGGTGCTGTGTGTACAAGGTACAACAGCAGAGGACCATTCCACTGAGATAAATATTAACCCCATCTGCCCAAGGATGCCATTTATTCTATTCCAGTTAATCTGAGCCTGATGGGATAAGCATGCCAAATTTAAATTTTTTTACTAGAGTTAGAAAGAAAGATATTGCACCAACAAAAGTACACTGCTTATCACCTCCTAATTTTCTTAATTGAGTCAGTTCTTCCTTACAGCATTTAATGGACTATGAATTAAAACATCTTCAGAGTGAAATCTGTTGCAGAGTCACCTGCTCTTTTTCAATAGTGTATTTCATAATTATGATATCAATCCTAGAAGTCTAACACAACCATAAAACTATGATGAAACTGTACTGTACAGTGAGCCCTCGGTAGTAGTAGTAGTTGTTCCCTAGACAGTCTGGCTGAACAGCCTCGAGTCCCTAAGGAATGCCACAGCCGAGACTGGGTTTTCCCACAGTGCTCTCAAGGAGTGTATGTTGTGTTGTTGGAGTGTCTCAAGGAGTGTATGTTGTATTTGTGTACGATATCGTGTGCAGGGCATTGTTTTGATATTCCTTGGTGTGTGGATGTGCTACCATGTAGTGTAGTGGATGGTGTGGGTTTGTGGAGGCTGCGGCAAGAGTCTGTGTCTCTCATGTCTTGATGATCCTTGAGGACTTTAGTTTCTTGGTGCAGGTGGTCTGTAGGTGTAGTAGCTGTGCAGCTTGTGATTACTTTTAGGGCCTTGTTCTGTATGGTCTGTAGGGTGTTGTAGTGTGTTTCAGCGAGATTAGAAGCCCAAGTGGGGCTTGTATAATTCATCACTGAATGCATACACTGCTTGAATACTGTGGTATACAAATGTTGTATGGGCAAGTGACCTTAGGGTGCTGAGTCTTGGTGTTAATTTATTTTTAATGTTTGTGATTTCAATACAGCTGCCTTATTCTAGGGAGTTATCTTGTTTACAAAAACTGAAATAATCAAGTATTGGAAAACCTTCACAAAAGTTCACTTGCTACTGTCCACTTGGTAAGTCACCTTTTTTCTCCTACAACTGTATCAAAATTATACCCTAAACAACACATATCACACACAATAAACACAGGAGACAACTACTGTACACCTGACTGGAATGATGTAACACTCAGCTCAACCCAAGTGACATAAAAATGGCCCAACATTATAGCTCTTTAGCACATCAATGAAGAAGGCAACACAATTTCACTTCTTGTGCTAATGAAAAAACACAAAAAAAATTAAATGTAACAGGGGTCACTGTACATAAAACATGCTATGTATATGTTGAAATCTGCCATTTATCAAGAATTTTTATAAATTAAACAGCAAACTATTGGAAATTCAGTAATCTCCATGCTCACCTACTTCCAAAGGAGCATTACATGCAAATTTTAAAGACATTTATACCCATGTAAAATCTGATTTACATAAAACACTCCAGGAGTCAGACACCTGAAATACTGCAATTATGTAAGGCCATGAAAATATCTGTGTGTATCACCCAATCAAATATTTGAATCTGTAAATGAAATACCAGTTAACTCCAGGCAACTGATAGCGAAGCTTTAACCTGGTAACAATGTGTGTAACATGTTGCTAACACCAAGACAATCAACAATCAAACTATTTTTTATACGTTATGAACAATCATATCCTCTTAACTTCATCAAAAGATAAATTATGCACATGATTCATCAGACTGCAGAAAACTCTTGCATGCCTCTTTAGCAAACCTGGGGAAGGTTTAGTGTAAACATAACTGTACTCATCTGACCTCTCACTTACGAGCTGAACTTCACACCAAAACAGCTAGGAAGCAACAAATACAGTTTAAATAAAAAATTAAAATGGTTAGGAAGTAAGAAATACTGTTTAAATATAAAATTAAAATGGCTAGGAAGTAACAAATACTGTTTAAACATAAAATATGAAACCTCTTATCTCCTAACACCAAAATATTGGGATGTAATATGAGATCAAGACTACAAACATTAGTGCTGCCATGTACACTGCTTGAAAAACTAAACCTTTCCCATCAAGCTGCCCTTCTTGTTTAACACAGCCTACAAAGAACTGTTACTAACAAATTCAGAGTAACTCACTGGCATCACTTTTTTTTTTTTTTTTTTTTTTTTTTTTTTTTGATTACCGATGTACTGAGTAGGATACAGTTCCCTGCATATGTGTAGTCATTATTTTCTATATTATATAAACCCTTCATTATAACAGTGTACCGTAGGGTGTAGAAAATCTATTTTATACATATTATGACCAAAAGAATATACAGTACTGTGAATGTCTCAAACTTTGGCTTACCAGTCCAACTCAAACCTCCAACCAGTCTTCTTTATTATTTCCTTAACACATTTCCGCACACCCTTTATACAATACAGCACAGTATAACAAACTGTTCAATTCTTACAACACAACACATTCTTTCATATATTGTATACAAGACAGGAGAAAAAGGTAACTATAAAATTGAACATTAATATGGCTGTGAATGGAGGCAAATTACAGAGTGTATTCAAGTACCTCCTAAATTCACACTCCCTCGTACAGTCTATATTTATTGCACTATCCTATATATATATTCATTCTTTTCATATAACCACACCATCTATGCACACTCTCTTCATTTTATCTCTAACTTCCTTATTCCTTATCTTTTATAAATCTCTGTTTCTTATTCTATCAGCTCAATTCAAGCTACATACATTCCCTCACAGTTCCAGTTCCACTGCTCTCTCTTGTTTTTCACACCCATGTCTTACAAATACCTCGCACCCATATAACAATATAACAATGTGAGCACTACTATCAATAAATGATATTCTATTACCATCTCCATCCTACCACTTATTAATGAGTGAACAGTCGGATTTACTGAAATTGCACTTCTTTGTACTGGACACGAAGTGAGCACAGATATAAAATTACTTTACTACTTTATATATAATACTGGGAACTGGTACTGATATGAGATCCCAAGCTACAATTAATTCGGCATTCAAGAATGTTAACACGCTCATATAACCCTTGGTCACAGTAGTGGCAGCTGCAATGCAAGGCTCATCAGATGTGAACCGTGTGGACTGTTGACCAAACCTGAGCTTCTTCCACAGTCCATCCTCCTCCTTTCCTGGGACATGGAGGGGACTGAAGGATGTGTGTACAATCGAACAGCTTCACCATCCAGTCATATTGGTGCCACCATGTGAAGGCATCCCCATCCAGAACCCATATAACCCTTAAAAATCAAAATGCAGAACAGTATTCACCATCCTCACCTCATCCTTAGGTGAGAATGGAGGTCTGGATGATGATGATGATATGATGATGATAATGACAAAGTACTCAGAATCAGATACAAAAGTACAAAATACCAGTATTATATAAACCCACAGCAGGCTTGATATTTTTGTTGTTATTGTTGTGGCTCCAGGTTCATTTGAATAGGAACCCAGTGGACTGCAGGCCTGAGTTGCCCTTCTTCTACAGTCCACCATCATATTTTCTGGGAATTGGGATGTAGTTAAGGGACATTTATATGACCGGGGAGTTGAGCTGCCACTATCAGTGCCACCACATGAGGGGTGTCCCTCTCTGGCACTGAGTAGACTAAATCCCTGCACTGTTACACCACTTCAGCTTTCCTTAGTGCCTCTCCCTCTGCCCTAGACTCCCCTTCACTTCCTTTCACATTTTCCTCGCCACTGTTCTGCTCTCCCTCTCCATTGGCTGTTTCAAGTGCTAGTGATGTTGAATTATGGGCAGGCTGCTTCCGGGCATACAGTCCAAACATGAACAGCCTGTGGAACAAGATAAAATTATTTACAGTGCATTATGTAATATTAATAGTACTATCATCACCCATCTGTTTCTGATATATAGTGGTGCTGAAGAGTGAAGCCTTCATGTCGTGGCACCAATATAACAAAGCAACTCCTCTGCTTATACAAACATCCATGAATTTCCTCTCTACCTCTGAAAGGAGGATTATGGACTGCCACAGAAGGGCAACTTCAACATAAAGGCCTCTGGGTTCATGTTTCAAATGAACCTGGGGCTACAACTAATGTTTCTACTACTCTGATACATGGTATGGAAATGTACAACAAGGCTCTTGATCTCTTTTGCAACATATATCAAAGGAAAACTGAGAAGCTGTATAATCATTTGCACTATAAACAGTGAGTGATGAGGCCACCAGGTCCCTACATCAATACAAAGGGATGAAGGTTTCCATTCCCGTTCCTAAACCTCTTGATCACCTACTTTATACAGTACGAACACATGTGCAGCATTTTTCTCCCTAATCGACAAGATATCCACTGCAGCCCTAGCAAGAAGCCAATACTGTACATACTCATACCATGGAAATATATGAGAAAATAATAAGGAAGCTAAATGTCTGTCTAAGGGAAGGATATACATATTTATGTCATGGAGAGAAAGATAAATGACAGGATGATGATGATGATAATGATGATGAGGGTAAGAAAGCCAAGCGTCTCACATACGCCATGGACACAAATATAAACGAGAGGATGATGAGGAAGCCAAACGTCTCTCTGAGGGGAAAGATAATGATGAGGATGGATCGCAGGAGGTCAAGGGACTGGTTGAGAGAGGACTGCACCCCGTTGATGGCCCCCCTCTGACCCTCCGCCACACCCTCCTGCAATATCTGAGTCACTGACAGGTCAGCTACCCACAAACCTGCAAGAAATTGTACAGGGAAATTAGAGACAAACCACTGCTATCTGTCTTTATATCATCATCCTGACCTCTCTTTTCTACCTACAAGTAAGAATGGGGTGAAGTGGAAGAAAAAAATCACACACACACACACACACACACACACACACACACACAGAAAAAGAGAGAGAGAGAGAGAGAGAGAGAGAGAGAGACTAATCAACAGTATACCCAGTTAAATGGGTCACATTCTCATTCACTCACTATTCAAGCTCCCATACTCCTGACTCCACCTTGTAGGCATAACCATCCACACTTATGCACTTCACATAACCTATCTACTGTCATCATGTCAACTTCAATGATATTCTAATGTGAAGTCAATGCTGAAGCTTCTACTCCTTTCATCATCCCACCACAACATCGACCATTAACATGAAAATAAATCTAGATGACAGCTCTTTGATATATAAACTCTAGATGAAGGCTCTTTGATATATAAACTCTAGATGAAGGCTCTTTGATATATAAACTCTAGATGAAGGCTCTTTGATATATATGTGGGCATGAATCAAGGGACAAGAGAAGCCCAACATACACTTCTCTCTATCCAGCACTGAAGCAGAAACACTCAGCACATCATCATTCTATGTACATTATTATACTGTCAATCTGTCCACATGACATGACTAATTAAACTTAAGTACTGATTATCCCCCCTGTAGGTTTGAAATCCAAGTCTGAATTCACCCTATCACTCACCATCCATGTCATCTAAGATACAGGTGATGAGTTGTACACACCAATGTCATTATTTTCAGGCTAACAAGATCCCACTGCACATGCAAGAATACAGTCCTTGTGAGGAAACAGTGTGTATGGCATCAAAGCAGACTGTTAAATTATGCGCTTGCCTATGTAAATACAAATGAAGGCACAAATGTCTACCCAACTAATGTGTTACTCGCCTATGTAAATAAATGGTACAGACACAAATGACTACTTTAAAAAATGTGTAACTCTTTCCAATGATATCCTGGTACTGAAGGTGTAACCACATTAACTTACCAAACCTGGAGGTGATGATGCCACACAGGAGCAGAATAACAAAAGTATAGTCTTGCTCAGGATCAAGTGTTGGGCTAACCACACTGCCTGTTGAATTTATTGGGTTGTTTGTGGTGGGCAGGACACTGTCTGCTGAGTATGAAGGATCAACTGATTTTTCCATAAGTGTCCAGTTCAATGCAACACCCACATCCAGTGAGGAGGAACTATTTGCAGAGCTATACATGGACTCGGATAAAGCTGGCCGCTCAGGAACCACCAAACTATGATTAGCACTGGTAGTCGAGGTAACAGGGGTGGTGGAGGGCTGCCCTAGTATGGCCGAGGCATCAAAGGGACTGCCTGGGGCGAAGACAGAGGCCACACACAGAGACAGGCATGTTGTCTCTGCGACAAACCCTACCAAACCAGTACGGGTCACACCAATCTAGAAGGTATATAGGACACTTTTTAAAGTTTTTATTTAACCCACTGAGCCGGGGACATCTTATTCACCTTATTCTTGCTATCTCCTGATAATTTTATCCAGCTTTGGATAAACTTCTCTAATCAGAGGTGTTAGATAAATGACTAATACACCATTTCAGGATGAGAAGATTTTCCTACGAAGAATGAAATCATCAAGCAGCAGTAGCAAAAATGAACTATACTGCTTTTACTCAATCATGGTCATGATTTTTTTTCCTTTTACAGTTTATATCACACAGGTCAGTGGTAGAAAAAGAAAATGCTATTGCTCTACAGCCCTTCCATTGCACTTCTTTATGACTAGCATAACTTTCTAGTGTTAATCTACTGTTACAACTCAGCATTCAGGATGGAGAGAGGGCAGTTTTAGAGGAGGTTAAAGTAAAAATGGTATAACAAGCATGCCACTTAAATTCTAGGGGTTAATGATGAGAGTCAATCCAAGTTCTATGGACAAGAATATTTTTACATGACTGCCTGGAATAGCTCTCTCTCTCTCTCTCTCTCTCTCTCTCTCTCTCTCATTTCTTATTGCTCCATTACTTTGTTAATGATAATCAATAATTGTGTATCCTCTTACAACACAATACAGTACCATCAAGTATTCATAAACTTGAAAACCACACCAGTTACCCACCCTGGATCTGAGGAGAGGGAACGCAAGTGAGCCAAATATGCCAAAGAGTGAAGCAACGGCCGTGAGGACACCAAGCACCGTCTCGGACACCCCAGAGTCATACACAAACGCTGCACAGAACAAACACAAGTGGGGTACAAGTCAACACAGAACTCGGGAAATATCATGCTGTATGGAATCATCATCATCATCATCATCATATGAGGTCATCGTAATTATCATTATTATCATCACCATAATCATCATCATTGTCAACACTGTTTTTGTCATCATTATCATCATCAAAATCATCATCATCATCACTGCCACCACTCTTGTCATCATCATCATCATCATCATAACCCTTCTTTTCTTTTTCTTTTCTTTCTTTTTTTTTTCTAAGAATGTGGTGGGATAATATGGAGAAAAAGAGAACAGAAACACATAAGTGGGAGGAGTAGCAACAGCATGCCAAGAGAAATGGGCCACACAATCCTTCACACCCATCATTGAAAACCTCGGACACCTGGCTCCCACCTTACTGCCCTAACATCTGCAACTACATATTATTCTCTTTTTTCTTTTTAACAGATTCTCTATACAGTATATACACTTATTATACCCCTTCCAGAAAAAAATCATGTCACTGTTTATTAGAAAAAAAAAAAAAAAAAGTCATGTGCTTCTCTGTAAATTTAACCATGCAATTCAATCCCCTGTTAGTTCTTCTGCCTCGACAACAACTTCCATACCTCACTTTCTCACACACTCATTCAACATATCAACCACTTTCTTCTTCAACCAACGTGCTTCCTCCCACCTTCAAAATATCCCAGTTCTTAACCCCCTTCAGCCCAATTACTTTATTTTAAACTTTCTACATTCAGACGAATCTTTTATATAACTTTGGACAGACTTTTTATAAACTGCATGGGTTAAACAAAGCTTTCATTAATCCTTTCCCTGTTCAATGCCTCCCTTAAGATGAATATAATCATCCTGTGGTAACAAAAATATCATCATCATCATCATCATCATCATCTCTTTTCCTACTAAAGGGTCCAGAGAGCAAGAATACACTATAAAAATACAGTATCTATAAAATATCTCACTGTACTGAAGAAGTTAAACTACAACACATCCCCATCCTCACCCCTGGAGTAGTTGTCAAAAGCCAGGACCGTCATGAAGAGCAATGCTAAGCCCAGGCCAGCATCCCTGATGGGGTGGGACATATAGGCCCGCCACGCCCCCCATGCCGCCACCACTCGCTCTGCCACGCGCCACCGTCGCCCCTTTCCATGCCTCTCTCTTTCCTCACGTCGGCTCTGTTTCTCTTCCTCTAAATCTGGCAGATCACCATTTCCACCCTCTGCATCTTTCTTGACTTGCTCTGATTGCTGATCCTCCTATATAAAGAGAAGGGAAAATAAGATCTGAGGAAAACAGTATATAAAGGTAGGCCACTTGTTGCGAAAAGATGAAGCAGACTCCCGGTACTGACGAGTGCTGGGACAAAAAGATGGAAACTTTTGTCAAGGTCATCCCTGATGAACTGTATCATTAGGCATTTGGCATTAGACACATACATATACACTAAATATAGAAGCTAACATCATACAAAAGTATATAACGTTTCCTAAAGGTTAATACAGCTATACCATACAGTACATCCATACAACTGAACTGGGAAATACCGTACAATAATTCACAAAATGAAATTAACCTGACAAGTACTGTGTAATAAATCATAAAATATAACTTGCTTTTATGAACTATCAGTTATTATCCATTATTTAGGTGTTTATAAATTACATGTCGTAGTTGAGCAATCCTGGTCTGTCTGGCTGAGCAAACCCATAACCAAAGGCATGCAACTGACCCTATATGTATTTCACACAAATCCTGGCAAATTTAATTTCTGAAACATTGGGAAAAAAAAATCCTGAAGCCTTAATATTCTGCCTGTCAATTTGCAGCACTATGCAGTACACATACAGAAATGAGTTAATTTATAATGCAGTCTTTACCAGCACATTTAATCCCTCACTCACATCCTTGACTTTTGGCTTGCGGAGGTCTGCATTAGAATAGTACAGGTGGTGCAGAAGACCGTACTCCACTGCCAAAGACCCCACATTCCAAGCTGCGATGAACACCCCGCCTGCCGCCATCCCAAACCCTGTCATAATTCCACCCACAATGACAGGGGCGAAGACCTCCGTGCTAAGGTCCACCGTCCGTAGCACACTGTTCATCCCTGTGTGGTGGGTGAAAGGACAACAAATTGAGGAAAGTTTACTCACTCAGCCTGTATGGATGTCCTTTTCATACTATTCTTACCAATTCCTAGTGATTTTATTCAATTAGGATATATGCTTCAAAGTGGAGGAGTTAGATATAAAACAGATAAACCTCTTCAATACGAGGGATGGTGCTGGAGAGGGATGCCTTCATGTGGTGGCACTGATATAACTGGGCTGTTGAGTAGCCTGGTTATACAGACATCCCTCAACTCCCTCCCTGTCCCCCAAAATGATGATGATGATGGACTGCAGGAGAAGGGCAACTTAAGCCTGCAGTCCACTGGGTTCACATTTCAGTTGAACCTCAGGCTACAACAGTTCTACTAATATGAGGGATGGAGTGGAGAGTATATGAGAGAGAGAGGGGTATGAGCTAGAAAGAAGATAATCAGATGGCAGAGAACAAAGCAACAGGAAGGCTATTTGTTTGTGGCCACTCCTTACAGGATTATGGCATCTCGTGACGGAATACGAGAAGCCTTTCCTATGGTGAATAAAACTGTCTGGCAGCAGCAAGAATATTCTCAAAAGGACATCACACAAATTCAAGGAGATAAAATACCAATCTTTCAGTACACCTTGCTCTTTCCATTTTTCTTCAAATCCCACAAGGTTCAAGGGGTAAAAACAGAACATGGCAGGAGCAACGCACGAGGCACAGATGGTAAGCACTTTACAAAGCACATTCTTTCTTTAAGTTAGTGTCACCATCAGATCTATAGTAGGGAAGGTCATCAGTATTAATGCTGAGAACTGACATTACTTTTTTTTTTCATGATATATATATCAACAGCAAAAGTACCTAAGTTTTAAAGCCATAATATTGCAACAGAGATAACAACAGACCTATAATATATTTCAACTCTAGAAACACCACAACAGATGCCAAAACTCACTAGCCAGCTTCGTCTTATCCTTGGCACATAAGACAAGAATCCAGTCCTTCTCAATAACAAGTCTGGACCCAAGAGTTCCAATCTGAGCCACACAGGCTGTCAGGATCACAAATACCTGTAGAAAAAAAAAAAAAGTGTCATAGATGTACTTTACAGATATGTTAGTGGCGCTGACAAGAAGCCTACATGTGGCTGCAGCTGCACCATCCACCCAGGAGACAAACCTCCTCACATTTCCCTGCACTTCAGCATCAGAAGGATCCTGGTGAGGCACTGTCTATCACAAAGAGTTACTGGATCCCTTGGTGGTGTATGTACTGTGCTGTAACCATAGGGCAGTCCCACAGAAGCAGTTGCTTATAAGTTGTCAATGAGGCTGCTCAACCAGACACAGAAGGTTAAGTAACATACAACAAGAGGTATCTTAGTTGGTCTAGTTTTCTTTATTCACTGACATGCAGTGTTTCATGCTTGCACAGGTTAGTCTTCATCACCTATTTTCAACTATACATGCAGGTTGATGGCAAAGTTTACCCAGGTCACTACACCAAGGTTCAGGTCCATCATTAACTCTTGCAGCTTGTGGGTGTCTTTTTCAATACAGTATATTCTTGCTGTCTCCTGGTTACATTATTCAGCTGAGGGCTGACTTTTTAAAATGAAGGAGTAAGACACAGCATTAATAAATCTCTACAATAAGAAAGATTTTTTTTTAAAGTTGATTATAACTGTCCGAGAGCATCTATCTATCTATCTATCTATTGCCAGACGCCTCAATCCCATTTGGGGTGGCCACAAACAAATCGCCTCCAAGTCGCCCTGTCCCCCGCCATTTCACTGCCCTGCTCCCAACTCACACCCCCCTCTCTCATATACCTCTCCACCCCATCCCTCCATCTCATCCTCGGCCTCCCCCTCCCACTTCCCCCCTCCACCTCACTCACATACACTCTCTTCGTCAGTCTTTCACCCTCCATCCTCTCCACATGGCCAAACCAAGAGCAACAAGAACAATAAACAACAACGAATGTCACCTGAATTCAAGGAGTTAACTGTGGAAGCTGAAACCTGGTGATATATATATATATATATATATATATATATATATATATTTTTTTTTTTTTTTTTTTTTTTAATGTGACCGACTCTGGGCATAGGCTTCACAGCCTGCTATCAAGGCCCAGCAGTCCTCCAACATACCATACACCTCTATCTGCTCCAAGTTGCCTTGATACCAGAGACACCAACTAGACAAGTATTATAAATGTCTGCCCTATAACAGTGCCATTCTGTTGTTGCTGTTGTTGTTGTTGTTACTTAATCTGTCTGGTAGAGCACACCTGTCAACCACTGGTAAGCAAATGCTTTTGTGAGACCATCTTACAAGTACAGTATAGTGCATACAGCAACTGGGGATCTGGCACCCCCATAAGTAGGTCCTTCCCCATGATGAGGTCCAGGGAAAAATGAGGAGATTTGGCTCCTGGGTGGATCCTGCAGATGTTTCATTTCACCTAGGGTACAAAGCACCACTATGTCCAGGTTCCTCATCAGTGTCTTCCATTCTGATGTAAAGCAGCAAAAGGAAACCTGAGCAGCACAATCACTAAGTTTTTGTGGCACCAAAACCAGCCCTACTGGCCAAGAAAGTGTCTGTCAGGGAAATTCTTTTTCATTTTATTCTTTCCCTCTCTGGACAATATTATTCAGCTCTGGAGAGACTCATCAAACTTGTGGGTGTGATGTAGCTTGAAACCCCTTAAGCATGACAGGCCTTTCCTGAGCTGAACATAACAGCCAGATGGCAATAGAACTACACTGAAGAGGACATGTCCACATTCTAAGTGCTATGCTGTTCTCACCTCAGTCACCACCAGTGCCCAACCATCCCAGGCAGTGAAGGCTTGGTGCTGTGTGGTGATGGCAACCAGCAGCGCCGCACACAGGCACACCATCACGTTCTGCACCGTCAGGCTCACTTGCGCTGCTGTTGTGTCATGGGAGACCAGGCATCAGGCAAAATGTGTTTATTCAAATTGAGAAAGTATAATCTGAAGGGTGGAGTTAGGATTTTAGGGGTTAGAATGGTGAGTTAATGAGAGTGTGGTTCATTCAACTGGTCAGACTTTGGTTAGTTTCTCCTGAACCATCTCATCCCAGGGTGGGAAAAGAGGTCTGAATGATGATGATGATGATGATGATGATGATGATGATGATGATGATGATGGCGATGATAATCATTCAAAGAAAACAAGATCTGGGAGCAAAATTAGCACTGGGACCTCAAACAGTGAGGTTCAATGGTATGGGAAACAAGTTAAATTACTCAAAACTGCACAGTTCTAATCCAATTTTTCCTTATAAATGGCATAACTGCGCTCTATTCTCCTGGAAGAAACAGGGACTAAAAACCCATCTTTCACTCACTGAAGGTACAAAGATATTAGACTCCTCTGTCTCACACATCATTACATGGCCTGTTCAGAAAGTATCTCACATTAGGTTATAAAAAAATAAATAGCTAACCTGTTGGACTAGGACACCAATCCTTCTCAAAGTAGGCCCCTTCTTACTTGACACATGTAGCCTAGCATTCTTTCCACTGCCTGAAACATTTGTCAATGTCGGTTTTTGGCACCTCCTACAGGTGCTGTCACATTCGCCATGATCTCTTCTCTTGGATCAATGTTGCCCAAGACAAGCTGGAGTGCGCAAATCATGATCCTGACTTTCTGAAGACTGAAACCGCTGGAGATGAGACTTGGGTGTATGGATATGACCTAGAAACCAAAGCACAGTCATCTCAGGGGAAGCATGTAGGGTTGCTTTGGCCAAAAAATGCACACCAGGTCCGTAGCAACTTGAAGGTGAAATGCATATTGACAGTTTTTTCCGACTACCATGGTGTTGTGCATCACGAATATGCACCAGCTGGTCAGACTGTCAACAAACATTACAACCTGAACATTATCTATTGACTTCATGATGCAGTCTGACGGAAGAGACCAGACCTTTGGAAAGTGACAAGTTGGAAGCTGCACCATGACAATGCTCTTGCCCATTCTTCTCGACTGATTCAGGAATTTTTGGTCAAGCACAACATTCCACAGGTCTGACGGGCTCCCTACTAACCAGGCATGGCTCCGTGTGCCTTTTGGTTATTCCCCAAACTCAAAACTCTGCTGAAAGTGTCCCTGATTTAAGACGAGAGAAAAGATCTTAACAAATGCAATGAAGCAATTGCAGGAGATACTAAAAACCAACTTTGCAGAATGTTTCAGGCAGTGGAAAGAATGCTGGGTTATGTGTGTCAAGTCAGAAGGGGCCTACTTTGAAGGGGATTAGTGCCCTTGCTCAACAGGTTAGCTATTTTCTTACAGCCTAAGGTCAGATACTTTATGAAGAGATCTTGTATCTGACACTTGCTCTGAGAACTTCTTTAACTTTATTCTTTTAATAGCTTATGGTATTATTTCCAACTAATTGTAAAGAATTATTCTAGACAGGGCTTTAACTGAAGGTACAGCAAACAAGTACACTCTCAAAATTAAAAACAGGCACCAGTGTCAAAGCGAGCAGCAAAGCATGACCAGGAGATAAAGGACAGATCACGAAATACACTGGGTAGTTACATTTACACCATATGAACCTAATCAAAGAATTAATTTTACCATGTTATGGGTGTTCTGGAACAGTTTGCTCCAGCCACCTAACAGAAAAGCTGCATTATTGGGAAAGAATTTTAAAGGGACCACTGTAAAATGATTTGCATTTTTCCAATAACTGAAGGGAAGGAAAAAGGCTTTAATAAAGGTGAAATATAAGACAAGTTGTTTAAAGAAACATTACTTAGGACCCTAAAGTGCAATGACAACACAAAAATTCAATATTTCAGAGGATTAATCTTAAAACTATAAACCTGGTACCAGTGAGGCGCGATGTGCGGTCTACCCAGCGTCCAACTGGTGCGCCCAGGACGATGACTGTTAAAGCCAGAGCTGCTCCATACACAGCTGCCAGACGCAAAGACCCTGGTGTTACCTGGGAAAATAATGAGTCACACAATGATTTCCTGCATCATTATATAAAAACTCACTGGAGGAAGGACAAGGCTGCAAAGATTAATATGCATATTTCACACTTTTCATAGCAGTGCACCTATCCTGCTGATTCATATTTCCAAGAAATCATAATCTTAGCTATACAATCTGGCTTAGCTTTCTAATTAAGGCAGTTCACAGGTTTTCTTAACTTAATTCTTTTAGCATGAACTGATGATAATGTTTTAGGGTATAGTTTTGCTTGCATCAACGATAGTACACATTTTTCAACACATCTCTCGGATTAAAGAGGGCAGACACTGTACCTTTAAAATTTTTTTGTATTTTTTAGTCTGATGACAATTCTTTACCTCGGTCTGGCTGCCACCTAATGATATAATTCAGTATAAGACAGTCTTGGTGAAATGAATAGCCTAACTCCTTCAATATATATCTTCCAACTGCTTAAATATAATAATAATAATAATACAGTAATAATAATAATAATAATAATAATAATAACAATAATAATAATAATAATAACAATAATAATAATAATCTGAGGCTTGCACAATTAATTTGCAACAAAACACCATTTTACTGAAAGGGTTTACTGGAAACTGTTTATAAAAATATCAATATGAGGACTATCCTAAAATAAAGTTATCTGGAAGTACTGTAACAAGAATATAATGAAAAAATGTCATGTATTGAATAAGGTTAATGATTAAGTGGCAGACAATATTTTTATCCTCTTTCAGCATATGAGAAGTATCTCTGTCAAATCACTAATGTATACTGTTAGACATGTCCTTTTAAGGAACCAGTTAACCAAATGTTTTGAAGTGCCATACCATATTAAAAATTTCAATACTTTACAAGCACTACTTTAGTTAAAGTCTGAGGTCACCTGAGAAAAGTATTTGGTCTAAACAATATACAGGTATATCCTAAATATAGATATTTCTAGCTTACAGTATCTCAGAACTACTTCTTCATGAAAAGTACTCATCGTTTACTACAGGAACTAAATGTATAGACTTTCTGAATATTTATGACCCTACATCCTTTCACTAATGGGAAAAACAAAAATATTTAATCTGAATCCCTCTATCATGTTCCCTCACTAATACCAGGCTTACACTCTCCTTTGTTACTTAAACCTTGTCTGGGTAAGGGTGTGCCTTAACTGGATAAAATTATTTGGTAGTGGCCAACATAAAGTACTGAATCTAAAAAAGGCTCTACCTCAACTGGGTTATCAAGTACTGCCCTTCATACAGACTTATACTGTATTTTGTTTCACTATAATATCAAGCCAGGTGCTACATGCCATGGGTGTAGTACCTCCAGTAGGAAGAGCCCTCCCGCAAACATCCACATGCGGTCACCCCAGGAGGACAGGAAATGTGAGCCGTACACCTGAAGTCTCTCTGAGCACCATCTACAGCACATCTTTTGTACCATACCTCAAAATAGTGATAAAAGAATCAGCATCACCATAATCATTACCAAACATCCCACAATTACAAAAAGATGAATATTTTTTAATGCAGAAGGAAAGAACCAAAGGCTGGGCCAGCAAAACCCTGATCTTTTCAAAGAAACACATTCCACTCCAGAGACTCGACATCAAAGGCAGAGGGAAAGATAGACTTACAAAGGCAATGCCAGAGTTTACCAGCTGAGTATGTGAAAAACTAAGATTACCAGTTAACTCCTGCATTAAATAACTGGAATGAAAAGTATGTTGCTGGATGGATGCTGCATGCTCATGCAGAGTTTTGAAGAAGAGTGATCAATGAAACAAATTAGGAGAGAGTGAGAAAGGCAACACCGTGGCAAACGAGACAGGTTTAGGTAAGTTAGTAGGCCATGAGATGATAGCCTCAATAATGTGCAAAAGCATACTTCGAAGGCTCTCAGTCATAGAAGTCATAATCATTCCAAAGTCAAAGAAGTACTGCCTGAGGGTCTCCCATCAGCAGTGCCTACACCACAAACATCATTTCTTATGTGAGTCGATAGGCCTTACTGGTACAATAAGACAGGTTATGATACTGAGATAAGACTGTGATCTGAGAAGCTTCATGGGGGGGGGGGGAAGACAATAAGCAGAAGGAGTAATGGTAAGAAAACTATCAAGTACACTGGAACTCTCTCCAAAACTGTCAGATACAGAAAGGTTGCTATATAAGTTGCTCTAACCCATTAAGGAAAGAAAAGCTGTAGGTTTGTTCACCATGTGGATACCAGTAACTAAAAGGTGAGAAGAACCAAAACTGGTGATGAGCATATATCTCCTAGAACAGTGACTTATGAGAAAGGAGAAAAAGGAAGCATGTGTTCCACTTTTGAAGTATGAGTCAGATCATTCCAGGTAATCACTATAGTTAAGAGACACACTAACTTCACAAATCTGAGATGGTAAGACAGCCATAGTCAGTGTATAATGATCTGGAATATTCCAGGTAGGATATTTGTAAGCACGCACAGCTTTAGCCTATACTGTACCTATAACTGCCACATTTGGCTTGGAAACTGGGCTACCATAAAGAAAGTAGGGATATACAGATAAAAGGTTTAGTATCTGTTGCCACACAGAGCAAAGTATGGTATGGATCAGAAAAAAAAATAATAATATGAGATTTGAAAAGGAAAGGTGGTGTTCCACAATGAGGAAATTTGAAGAAAGTCCATGAATACTGCACAAATTTATAACTAGCACATGACCACCTAAAGAAATGTGAAAAGTAACAACACAAAATAGAAGCTATTAACCAAGTAGCTACCTAGTGAAACAGGCTTAACATCCAATCAGTTATCTTTCAAGAACAGTACTTTATGTCTGTTAATTTATGAAAATAATAATGATTCACAAGAGGATGAAAAAATGAAAAAAAGGATGAGGTTCCAGATTCATTCCAACAGTAAAGCAAATGATATCAGCCAGTACAAAACAATGCAATTTATGCTCCATCCCCTTTTGTTCAGGTTCTCTATGATCCGTACAAGAGTATGATACTGTACACAAATACTGTACTAAATAAAGTACCATACAGTAAACTCTCAATTATCCACTGTTGAAACCACAAGTTCTATGCAATATCCAGCGTCGAGGTGTATCAATCGGCTCATAAACAGTAGTCAACTGGTGCTGCATTACTGTATTTTTCACTGCTTTATTGTACTTTATGCTTAATTTTCATCTTTTACTCATGGGAAAGTATTTAGGATGGAAAGTTGAGATGGATAGGCCTAATAATGCAATATTCGGTTCAGCGCCGAATACTGAGCCGATGGGGGGTACTGTGCAATATCCGGCATAGGGCTTGGCTGAATTATGGCAGATAATTGAGAGTTTATTGTATCACTAGTTATTTCCCATCAACATCATTATGCCAATAAATTATTATACTAATACTGTACACTGAACTGTATATACCAGTATCATTCATATTCAAACAGTTTTAATTTTCTACTACAGGTTGCTAATTCACCCTTAAAGAATAAGAAAAAAAGGATTTACAAAAAAAATTTCCTCAGGCAGATATTATTGCCTTTCCAAACTACTTTCTCAGATTCATACGAGGCAGGATGACTATGATGAAATAAAGGATAAACACTGTGTCATCATGACTGAAATGAACTGCATTGCCACCAATAAAATGAAATACAGTACCTCTAAATACAGTACCTACATTTTAAAATCACAGACATGTACCTGATCTCGCTTTGTTGTTCACATCTGGTGTACCATTGTCTTTTGGGTCCCCAGTGTCAGTAACCATATTCTCTTCTGTGGAACTCTTATGGAGATTCACCTCCACACTGTTGCTATTGCCGCAGCCAGTATCTTCACCGTTATCTGAGGAAACGGCATCCTCCACACTCATCATGGAGGATTTTTTCTGCTCGTCGCCCTTCTCGTTATCATCTCCAACAACGGCTGCCTCAGTCTTCTCATCATTGGACATGACTCCTTTCTGACACTACAAATTCAAATCAGGGAAACCCATCACATGAACGGTTTTAAGTAATAGTATCGTTTCAACATCCTTTTCATTGTAATGTAGCCTAAAATTGCCATCTATCCATCTTGAATGATGAGTTGCAATAGTAGATCAACACTAGAATACCATAATAGTCATGAAGAAGAGCAACAGAAAGGATGCAGAGCTGTACAATCATCCTTTCCCTCCACTGTCTTACATGAAATAGCTGCTAAAGGATAAAACTTTGGGCCAAGTTTAGGTGAAAAGATTATGGTTACTAGAATGCTCCCTCGTGTCCTGAAAGGTTTATCTGTGGACTGTTTGTGACCCTTACAAGATGGGAAGTCACTCTGAAGGTATTGGTACTATAAGTGTAATCATCAAACAATGACCATATAGAAACAGCCTAGACTGTCCATGTCCTGACAGGGTTTGAAAGTGCAATATTAGATCCTTGAGTCTGGCAAACACTTTCTGTGCCCACTGCCTCTTACAATGAAGTGAAACAAGGAACTTAGGAGGCAAGAAAGTGTTGTACTGTATCTGATCAAGGAGGTAACTTGTGGACATATGTCAACGCTTCTGGAATTTCTCAACTCATCAAGTCCAAATCTGACACATCCAGGGACCTGGAGTGTAAGAGGAAGATCTACCCTCAGTGAGAGACTCCTGATGTTGGTTGATCCAAGGACCCTCAGCTGTAATGAATGTTAGTATTGTACCACAGCAATTTCACCATATACTGTACTGTAACTGAAAGTTACCTGTACATGAGTCTTGCAGAAGCATATACACTAAGACTATCTCGTACATCATATGTGTAATTAAGCGATGATCAAGCTTCTTTCCCATCCTTACTACACACTTATCCTACAAAAGTTACAGAGAACTTTCAGTATAATCAAGGTCAATACTGTTAACAGTTTAATTATACCTTATCATATTTTACCCAGAATCTGTGATGAATTACAGTCAATCCTCGTAAATTGAGTGTTCATAAATCATGGATTAGTAAATCATGGTTAAGTCATGAAAATCGCGGACCTAGGCACCCAAGTGGGCCTTTTCCGAGGAGAACTGTAAACCACGGCATTCAAACTGAAAATGGTGACCCAACAACCAATCACCACGCAGGCCTGTTGGCAAGTATGCATACTAATGCCGCCGTGTTGTTGTTGTTCTTGTCCCGCCAGTCCGCACACTACCGACCGTCGCCGTGGAATACGAGAGCTACCTGCTTTCTTTGTGCAACTTCCCCCCGCCTCCTAGCCATGGCCCCTCCCGGCACCCCAATGAACCGCTCTAAGCAGTATGGCGTCAAGAAGCCGCCACCGTTGTCGTACAGTCAATGTTTGGAGCTCATTCGTCGTGTTGAGAAGGGAGAAAAGTTTTCAAAGCTGGCGAAAGTTTTGAAAGAACGAGTGCTGAGAGGTTCTAAGTTCTTCCCAACATCACCCCACTCCATTCACTTAAGCAATTACGTTATAGGATTAAGGTGAGATCCCTTAACATTGCTTATTTCTATTTAATACATGCACTGAATATTCCTAAATCTGTATGTTTGTGTTTGATGGTGCCTAGATAGGGTACAGGTATAGGTAGGGTGCTGTGGAGGCGGTTTGGCCAAAGTCCAGACCCAAATTAATTTTTCACACAAGAGTTATTATTCATAAATCATGGATTTTGTAAATCATGGCAGTGATCCAGACCCAAATTGCCGCGATTTACGAGGATTGAGTGTACTGGGTTTCTCCACCATTACAGTATTATACCCTTTATCTATGCACAGAGATCATAAAACATTTGAAAATTACAATGCACAAAACACTGCCACACCACACACAGCCACCTTCACTCTCATAACTTACTGCAGAAATTGGTCTGTTGTTTAGGCAGCTGACAAAACTTTTAACTCCACATATACAGTTGCTAAATTATACTTAACAGCTTTAGCTGAATCTGACTTGTTACCAGTACCTACAATCTCCTTCCATGTAATCAGTTAACCCAAGTAACAAGTACAATAATATTTAGTCTAGCAACTCTCAAATCTGGATAAAACCACTTACAGTGCTTGCTGTCTATTGCTTAGCTGTCTGATACTGAGCTAATACTGGTGCTAAATTGATACTCATCACTGCCTAACACTAAGAAATCTAATGCTTACTCAGTTGTCTATTACTTAACTTACTGAGCTGTCTAACGCTTACTAAGCTGCCCAGCGTACCGGCTAACCCTTCCCAGTGGGCAGGGCCGGTGCCACGACCTTCAGTGTGGGGTATCGCGTGTGGCTGAATTAACAAGGCCTGATTATACAACCCCTCCGCTATGTCGCCAAAATCCTTGACTATGCATTGTACAAATATGGTGCAATACTTAGTTTATGGGCTCCTATTTTCCTTATAGATTTCTAACACCCTTTCATCCTGCGGGATTATTTGATGTTTCGAGTGGTCGGAAGTAAATTTGGTATTAGACAAACTACATCTAAATTCTGACCCAAATTTGCTTTTACATAGGTTTACATGTATCCTACCTACTCCTTACTCTCTTAACTATAGCTGTCTGAGTACTATTAATACACCCGGCAATTAAATACTAATACAAGATTCATAACACCTGCTACACACGTCGATTAGACTTCATCATCACGCTAAACAGCTGATATTTGTTTACAATCAGCAATCACAGAAAACGTTATGTAATGGGAAAC
Organism: Coenobita brevimanus; assembly: GCF_032717465.1. Classification (NCBI taxonomy): domain Eukaryota; kingdom Metazoa; phylum Arthropoda; class Malacostraca; order Decapoda; family Coenobitidae; genus Coenobita; species Coenobita brevimanus. The sequence continues at coordinate 50,429,338 of NC_136991.1, read as the reverse complement.
TTTGACGTCCTTCTATTAACGAAGTTTCATTTGCCTTCGGCCATGATCGGGTTTTCTTTCCAATATCTCGTTGTTATTTCCGTTGAGATGGTATGGCCGTGTGAAGAGTATGGAAAATAAGACTGACAAGGAGAGTCCGAGTGAGTCGGGTTGAGGGGGAGGGGAAGAAGATGAGACCGTGGGTTGGGATGAAATGCAAGAGAGGAAGTGAGCTCTAGAGCAGCCAGATGGCAGAGGACAGGCTAACGTGGAGGCGAATCGTCTGTAGCCACTCTTTATGGGAATAAAGCGTCAGGAGTCTGGAGATAGACAGACAGATTTCCCCTCAACCATGGTCAGAACAGCGCTCGTATACCATTCAATTTGATCCTAAACAATTTTATTTGAGTGAAAATGAGTCATAGGGGCCTCAGTGTTATGTGTAGTACTCCAGATTTTATGATACTACAAGGTCAGAGATGTTTTCGTTGATAACCGAGGTGTATGGTATGGTATGACGCGCAGAGTCGAGATAAGAGGGCAAGTTCGTGTAGCCTACTTTGATTGGGTTCACATACTTTCAGATATAATGGATATGGTTCAGTGGTCGGCAGCCAATGATGGCAACATTTTGTGACCGTGAGAAACTATATATGTAACTTCTGTACTTACTTTGATTACAGTGTTTTTCTGTCACAACCAGATTCATTAATCCCTTAAGGGGTGGCCACAAATGAATCGTCCCCATTTCTCCCTGTTATTTGCCATCAAGCTCCCATCTCTTCAACTTACACCCCCTCTCTCATATACCCCTCATCCCTCAACTCCATCCAGACCGCCATCTCATCCTTCATCCTCAGGGGCCCTTCCTCCCTCCTCTCCATGTCACTCACAGTCTGAGTCTCCATCCTCTCCACACAGCCATACTATCTCATTGTACTTTTAATGCTTTCTAGCACATCCACAACACCAAAACCCCCTCCTATTCCTCATTTGGCTGTCTCGTTCTCCACGAAACTCCATCAGATCTAAGACAACTCATTTACACTGCTCTCACCCTTTAACTTGTGTCAGCACTCCACGCTTCACTCCCATATGCAAGAGCAGGGATCACAATACCCATGTGGCAACTTTTTTTTTTTTTTAATACAGTAATTCCATACTCATTTTCCTGCTCTGTATCACCGACTTCAATGAACCCGCAACCTTTCTTCCCTGCTGTACACATTCATTCGCTTCCTCAGAACTTCTGTACTTGATGATCACACTACCTAAATATTTGAAGGCATTTACATTCTCCATTTCCTGACCATCTCCTCCCACTGTGTATTCCATGACTTAATTTCTCTCAAGATCATAACTAATCTTAGCCATCCTCTTTCAGATTTCATTCTCACGCACACTTTTAGACTCATTTACCAAACCTTGCAATTCCCATTCACCTGCACTTATCAACACAGTATCATAAACAAACAACAGTTAAGGCAGTTTCCAAACCCTGTCCTGTCTCACCAGGACATTCCAACATCCACTGCCTTATCATGGATTTGTTTTATGACACCATCCACACGTATATTGAACAAGTAATCTGGAGAACATAAGTACAGCAGGGTACAGTACTTAGTTTGGTACATAATCATATTATCATCCAGATCACCTTCCCCACCTTGGGATTGGTGATGGTAGGGTCCAGACAGCCAGAAAAATACCTGATAAAAAGAAGCTAACTAAAGTTTGCCTAGTCAAATGGGACTCAGTCCCCATTCACTCGAATTCAGTCCCCCTGAAGTCCGGTTCCTCCTAGGTCCAAACATGGTCTACATATGGCTTCACATTCACATGTCTGGCAGAATACAGTGCTTGTTTTTAACTGTAGTGCCAAAATTTACTTGAGGTATACTTAGCCCTTCAGCCTAGGAATGTCTTTGTTAAGCTGAATAATTCACAGAATAAAATAAATTACTTCCTTGCCAGTTGGACTTGGCATTCGTCTCAGTACAATATTCCTTCTGTGCCACTGTGATGCATACACAGTGGTTTGAGAGTAATATCCCTGCAGGTGCCTTTGCATCTTTTATACAAATTTGAGAGGTTTTTATTATCTTTGTTTGATCAGCTTCCATGGTATACCATGTCTGAAATTTCCAACAGAATGCCTATCCATTGATACAGGCTTCAGTAAGACGTTAATCACTAAGGGAAAAAAAATAAAGTATCCAAGGACAATTTTCATAATACTGTATACTATTTGCATCTCCTGAGGAGGTCAGCCAGGTCCCCTAATCCCCCACCTCATCTGAGACCCTCATAGGCCACAGCTCCAGTCAGAAAAGGTTGCAATGAATCTTCAAGGGTCAAGATGGGCATGTTTGTGAAGTCCTACCTAGAGCGACGAGCAGGCTTCAGTGCTGCTTTGACTGACTGGGGCCATACTAGAAGGATCCATTAGCAGCAGCCAGACTAAAAGCACTACCCCACCCACTGGGAGGGCAACACAGCCCAGCTTGGTCCCAAGTCCAGATAAACAGGGAGGGTTGGCACCACGGAGAGCATCTGGCCATAGAACCAGCCAAAACCAAAATGACTGGGCTGTATGTTGAAGATTGGTCAAACACATTGATTTCATATAGATGTGGGAAAAGATGAAAGATAAAGAAGAAAATGAATATCCAGTGATATGTTTCTGTCTTCTGAATTCACAAAACTAGTTTACAGTATATGGTTGAAAGGCCTTTTAAGCATAAAGTCATATGGCAAATCAGACATTTTGTGTAGCGCGAAGCAATGTAGCTGTAGCTGTTGCATTCAACATGAGACTTAAATTTACTGACATGTATCTGCACATTAAGATGAATTTTTATAACAAAGCTTTTTACAGTTCAGTAAAGTAGACCTAAACACTTTCATTAACAGAACAGATCATGAGTGTTAATATGAACATCACTACCTAAATCAAGAAATGACAAGGAAAAACACTTGACTGTAAAGATATTTAATGTATTCTCGGCATACATGGAAGATCTTGGAAACGTGTAACACAAAAAAACATGGAAGATATCGTCAATACTATATCACTGGCTCAATATTATCCATATAAATAATACAATAATATAACCATAAAACATCAGTCCTAACCCTATACTGTACTTTAACTTACCAGCACATATACAAACTACAGTTATAAAGATTTTGGAGAAAATTTGGGGGATAAAGAAGAGTAGGAACTGGTATGTAATAATTGTTACAGCACAAATAGAGTAACTTAAGTTATTCTAAATGCAATGGAGAAATGTTCTTCCAATGATCTATGTATTTACTCCTTGTAACAATATATCAATTTTGCATGGTATGTAACTATGTACAGTACAACATCCATAATACTGTGTGTCTTTTTCAGTTGATCACTGTTATAGATATGGTATTACAAGGGGTGATACAGCAGTAATAACTAACACAGATGTTTGTGGATATCTATGATGCTGACGTAAGGTACTGTAATGTTAGAAAATTTTTGTCAAAGTTCTCAGAGCCACTTGCAGTTACTGACCATACAATATTGTTAACTGGCATGCAATGGATTAATTCTACTAGACTGAGCACTTTATCAGCACATACCCACTATCCTTGCACTGAAATCCTGACAGAAAAGTTTTGCTCACCACGGGAATAAGGTATTACTCAGTTCAGGGAACAGTTATTGTATTGTTAAATCAACGTGCATCATGCTTTGACACTGATTATAATAGAATGGTTAGGTATATTTTTACATAAATGAATGAAGGGTCTATCTACCTGTTGCCTGCATATGAGGCTGTACTCCACTTTAACTGGGGTACTAGCAGTTACAAAATGATGTTACTGGTCTGGGTAATTAAGTTTCTACAATATTTTAACCCCTTCAATATGGAGACACCTTTCTAAACATTATGTCTGCTAATGCCAGCTTTTTTTTGCTGTTGTTTTTTTTTTCTCATCATGGACAAGTGCCTTAACACTGAAGGGATAATTGAAGTCTGTATCTAGCCAATCTAGCTAGGGAAAAAAAAAAAAAAAAATCATCTTTACTGAATAAAATAATTTGGAGATAGGAAGAAAACCTGTATAACAGACATCACCATACTGAAGGGATCAAGCACTTCCTTAGCCACCACTGTAATTGTCAGACTCCGACCGACATCGAAACTGACAGACCGGTTCTCAGTCATGTAATTTATCTTTGAGGATTAGGAAGGCTATTCTTCTGGGTTAACATTACAGAGGACAAGGGTGACTGCAATGGAAGTGATTGGGCTCTAGACAATATGATTAAGTGCTACTGAAAATGAGTGTCGACTGATTGTGATCAGAGTAGATGAGCTACGTGGGTGAATTGTGAATGGAGTCAGATTATTACAAATGAATGTCTTTGTAGCTAATGTGGATGATGCTACTATGTGAGGCTGTCTAATAAGTAATGTCTGTTATTCTAAGCAACACAGGAGACTTCATTGCATCTTTTTCTTAGTGATTTATTCAGCAAACTACACCTGATTTTCTCTTTTTATGCTATTTTTATATAGTATGTCTAGCATCAATATACTCTGCCTCAGTAATGAAGAAGAGGAGTGTAATATGAACCATAAATTGAGAAGAAAAAGATGCTACAAAGCCTCATATGCCACCCTATCGTACGACCCTAAGATGATGTATCAGACCTGATGAAGTTATATTACCTGAATGAAGTGAATGAGATAACAAGAGACTGCAAAAGAGGTGGCCAAGCTTGCAGTGGAAGTACAACTCTTGGGGCGCATCATCAAATTACACAAAAGCAAAATAAACTTCAATATGTCAGAGTTTGGAGCACATGTAACTGAGATATAGTACCACTCTCTATCTTAAATATTAATACTGATAAGGTAAATACAGATCTGTCTGCAGGTGGTTGTTCATGATGAAATACCATATGGAGCATGATACACAACAAATGGTACAATGTGCATCTTATGTACAGTACAGCATCAGCAACAGACATGAATGGTGAGGGAGCTGGATATAAAAATGAGTGAATATACAGCAAGGTCTCCATACATGGATTTTTTTTTTTTTTTTTTTTTTTTCCCAGTAACTTGAATCACTGTCATAACCCAATGGAAATAAAAGAATCACAGAACTTCCATCATGTGATAAATACTGGGGCAATATCAGTAGATAGCCAATCCCATATTACCTTCCTTGGTATAGACTTAGGCTGAGCTAAACACGGCATAAACGGAAGTTCTCAGTGCCACGGTTATCAAATGCACATGGAGTTCTTGCTTACTATTAATGGAATATGAGTAGACCTAAGGCAGGTGAATGGTAGGTGTCAAGCAAAGACTATCAGCACTTCTTCTGTCTTTCTCATGTATTTGAAAGGTGCCAGAGAAGGATGCCTTCATGTGGGTGCACCAATTGAGTCAGATGACCACTTCTGGGTTATCCAAATGTCCCTCAGCTCCCTCCCTATCCCCCAAAAGGAGGATGGTAGATTGCAGGAGAGAGGCAACATCAGCCTGCAGCCCACTGGGTTCACATTCAGATGAACTTGGGGGTGCAATTATTACTACATCTATATGACTGCAAGATACTTCACAGGAGACAGACAGGTATGCAAGATGTGAGGGGATAAAAATTCAGAGGTTTAAATACATTGTACTTCTATTACTCTCTCCAGCTGCTGGTTTGGTACAGTCATGCATTTACAGTACCTAAATCCACAAATAAATAATAAATATATGAAAATATACTTTTTTTTTTTTTTTTTTTTTTTTTTGCATACTATGTTATTACAGATTATTTTTGGTGCATATGTATAGACTCTGTGCATTTTCCCATTCCTGTTTGTGTGCAGATTACAATATTATAATACCTGTTATCATATACAGCATATTCAGGGGTAAAAGTATGCCCACTGTTCCACTGCATTTACTTCAAATTTGGGGCATGTCCATCACTTTCCTCCTACACACATCATCTATGGTAAATGAAACATACCAAGCCTCTCTCAGCCTGCAAATTTAACTAAGCAGAAAAAACTGAAGGCAGTATTCCGCATCCATCTATTCATCTACCTATATACTGCCAGATGCCGTGATCCTGTATGGTGTGGACACAAACAAATCATCTCCATGTCGCTCTGTCCTATATCATTCGGCAATATTTTACAGACAATGTCAAACAGAAGATACTCTTACCCCCAAATGTACATGGAAGAATAGCTAATGACCTTAATATCAATTATTAGGTATATAAAATAAGTACAGCACAAATATGCCACATAATACATCAGTGATAAAGCCAACTTCTTAGAGTTCTGATTATCAGCTAGCACCCAAGATTCTAATCCCTGCTTACAGTTTCACAAATGCAGTACAGTTAACTACAGTACTATGTTCATTCACCTCTCCTGCCTCTCTTTCGCTGCTGGATTCATAAATGTTTCAATGACACAGTGGATTTATAGATGCTTGAATGTGATATAGCAGATTCATAGATGTTAGAATTTCATCATCATCATCCAATCCAGTGTTGCCCCGTGGGAAGCGTAGGAGCCTGGGGCTTGGCAAGTTGGTCCTGACATTTACGATGAGAGTGACCAGCCTCACTCATCCCAGAGTAGCATTATGTGAGCAATAAACCCCAACCACCCCTAGGATATAAAACTATACAGGCTCAATCCAGCTGGAGTGCCTTGATTACCCACTAAACCACCAGGCACCATAGTTTGGTTATATGGTTACCAACCAGTGAGTAAATGGTTTCTTGGTGTACAGGAAACCATTTGGCTTGTCACTCAGTGTAAAGTCACCCTTTGACAGAAGGAAGAGGAAAGAATGAATGAAAGAAAGACAGAAGAGGAAGGAAGGAAAAAGGGAAGGAAGAGAGGAACAGGCAGTCACCTGAGTGCAGGACTACATCGCAAATTTGCAGATGTCTGAATGTGATGTAGAGGACTCACAGACACTAGAAAAAGACACACTGGATTCACAGATACCTGAACGTGATGTCATGACTTCACAGATGCTTCAGTAGGATGCAGTGGTTTCACAGATGCCTGAATGTGACAAAGTGGATTCATAGACCCCTAAATGTGATGCAGTGAATTCTAAGACACTTGAAGAATGTGATGTAGGGGATTCATAGATGCCTGAATGTGATGCAGTGGATGCATACAGTAGATGCTTGAATGTTACATAGTAGATTCACAGATGTTGGACCATGATGCAATGAACTGAGGTGCAAATTATCATCCATCTGTTGGTGACAATATGCACCTGTGTCCACTATGCCTCATTCAAGCATCCATGACATCAATGATGAGAGAGGCAGGAGATGCGTAAGACTCTTGTAGCTAACTGCATATCGCTCATTTAAAAAAAAAAAACTTCTTACTTAATTCTTATAACAATGCACAACCAACAAAATTCAACAGCAAATACTAAATTCATACTGCTAATCATGGTCAAAAAATGTCATACTTAATACTATAATAATTACTTCAAATTTTTGCTAAATTATACTGCTCCTTAATACTGAAAAGCATATTTCATATTTTCACTAATATCATTTGAGATAATTCAACTGAAACATTAATTTTCACTTCCTGTTACCAAAAAAAATGTAATACTTTACTACATGATAAACAAAAAACATAAAACAAGTACTAACACTATATCATAAAAAAAAGACATAAAACATGTCACTATGTTTTTTCTCATGTAGTTTCCTCAATATTCCAGGTTCCATTGCACATTATGTGTATTGCAGCTAACTGGTGGATCAAATATCAACAAAGTTTAACAGAAATCTTTTGAAACAAAGCAGGGAGAATGACAGACAAACAATACACTGCCATTTTATAAGTCAAGGAATATATTGAAAAGAAGACCATCTCAAAATCATTAAATATAGTCTACTCCTCTGGATTACATCTTAAATTTTTATAGCTCATGTATTCATTCATAAGGAAATGCTATATTCTCGATTTATTTTTTATTTTTAAATAATACTTCCAATGGCAGAACTGTATTTTTGGCAACCACCTGCAAGCTCTCTACATTATACATATTTACCTTTATCATCTTCAAATTACTGTATAATTTCCATTCTTCATATTTTTCTTTAGGATTTTTATTGTGACAGCTACAGCTGGGTCTCAAGTATGGCCATCTGAGCTAATTAGATGTGGTATAATCCAAAGGATGTCAAGGTAAGGTCTGATGGATGTGGCTTTCACTGCTGGGTTAGGTTCATCAGGTTTGGTTTGGGTGATTTTAGTACACTTGCCCGACACAAAATAGTCAGAGAATTGGGAAGGGAACTTTTAAAATCCATATTCTATGATATATGAGATTGTCTTCTTGTCAATACTTACCTAACTATGATATACTCTGATATGAATATTCACCAATGGTAATCTGTACAATTATTTAGCTCAAAAACAAGATCACTTATGGTATGACATACAAGAAACAAAACTGAGATTACCTGACTTTGTACTAAGATCACTGCCATAAGAACATTTACATTATCTCTAAACCTTATAAATCTTGAACTACTTAACATACACACATGAATGCAATGTAATCTCACCACTAGCCTGAGATATAATATGGGAATAAATAGATGTTTAAGTACAGAAAAAACAATATTAACTTATGTAAATTCATAAGGAGAAAAAGAGCTCCATTTTTCTTTCTTTTTTTCTTTTTTTTTTTTTTTTACTTCATACAGGTAACAAATAATAAATAAAAAGAAATAATATCTGGAATATACTTCCTTAAATATTTTACTATAATAAAATAGTACACCTACAGCTTAGATTAATATTGTAAAGCAATAAAGGCTGCATTGTATTACTGTATGTAAGAGAGAGAGAGAGAAAGAATCAATATACAAAACAGTAAGCACCACTGGCAAATAATCCATATATTGGCACACTTAGAGGTACAGAGATACATAAACTTAACAGCATTGCTGCCTCCCTTACTCACGCATCAGCTGCAGAGAACTCCTTACCCTGCAATAATCAGGCAGGCACCCAAGGCCAAAACTACTAACTCAGGTTCGTATTCTCGCGGGCAGGGAGACTTCCTTCTTAGTGATTAATTTTGGATACTGCACCTTGATGTCTTCTTATATGCATTAACAGCTTTCTGATATTGACATAAACTGCAATATTAACACACACGATAATATTAAAGTGTACTAAGCACAATAAACTGCCTACAATGGGTGTTATGACAACTCTTAACCAAACAAGAATATGGCCCTCAGAGTACAAACAATACTGATTAATCATGTTTTCAACAGAATCAGTTCCTGAAAGATGACAAAATCTGTACCATAAACATAGAGTGTGCAACTGCTTGAATTTGCAAGCCTGAATCAATACATTACTCTGCATCACTTGCTATAAGCTGCCTTACTTAAATAAATATATAATTTGTTAAACTTTTTAACATCAATGATAAAGTATCCATAAAAAAGAAAAGATAACTTATTTTTATCCATAAACAATCTGTGCTTACAGCACATTATAATACATTCCTGTTTCTTTTCTCATAATATGATTACTGTGCAAGATATACTTCAGTACAGTATATCATCTACTGAATAAGTTTTATGTAAATGATAACAGTCATCACAAAGGCATACAGGATCTTCGTGAAGCATAAAAAACTTATTGCACCAGATGTGATCAGCAATGAATGACAACTTTCAAAGCTGCTTCAATAATGTAATAAAGTCTGCTCTCACACCTGCATCCTCTTTTTTTTCTTGTACAGTATTTTGATGTGTGAGCAATTATGGGTTCATGAGTGGTGGCACTGGGTGAATACAGTACAGCATTATAATAAACATAATGCACACCTCATTTTCCACATCGGCCAACACATATCATCTGAGATTCAGTTATCAAGGAGATGAGATGGAAGGGCAGTACTGGATGGAAAGACAGAGTGAGAGCAACATAGTGCAGTATACAGTAGTGACTAGAGTTTCTGGTGGTGTATTGTATAATTCTTTCACCTTAACTTGGCCAAGATTTTTGTCCTTTTACAGCTTATTTCACATAAGTCAGTGCTAGAAAAAGAATATTGCTACAGCTTTACATCCTTTCTCCAGCACTTCTTCGTGACAGGTATCAAATTCTAGTTTTAATCTATTGTTACAAATCAGCACTCAAGACGAAGAGATGCCAATTTTAGGCCATGTCAGAGTAAAATGAGTACAGTATAATGATTGCTACCAGAGTGCAGCGTATGGTAAGGGAACAGATGCCTATGTTGGTGAAGTGGCTGTTGTGGTGGGTGAGTGTCAGGAACAGTGTAGATTTGTTGTGTACTGACTAGAGAAGATTTGATAGTAGGTTACCACTAATTTCTAGAGGTAGGGAGGGGAAGTTTGCTAGCAGATTTGTTCCTGCTCACTGCTGCTGTTGCTGCAGCCGGTTTAGGTATGGCTGAGGAAGAGCGGAGAGGCTGGCGGGGTCCAGGGCCAGGAGAAGGTGGAGTTACCACTTGTTCTGGGGTGGAAGCAGTGGAGGAGGTGCGTGAGGGGCGGGAACCCCTTGAGGCAGGGCGGTGAGGTGCCAGACGAGCTAGGGATCGCAAATCCTCCCTACCTGGGGAAGAGCAGCGAGAGGAAGCAGGGGAAGACCCAGTGCTGCCTCCCCGGGTGCCAGATCGAGGGAAGCCCTGACCAGGAGTCTCCATACCAGGGGAGGAACAGCGAGAGCCACCGGGTGAAGAACTACAGCTTGTAGGCCTGGAACCCCGACCCCTAGGGGTACGCACCTGTGGCTGGCGCAGACGGGAGCCAGCAACATTTAGGGTGCGTGGCCGTCCTTCACCTTCTTGGGGAGAGGTATGAGGTGAGGAAGTGCGGGAGGAGTTTGGGGAAGTAGAAGGGGATGTGGGGAGGGCCAGGCGGGAAGGAGAGGTACGAAGGTTCTCATGACTGAGGGATTTGGTGCGAGGAGGCAAAGGGCCTCGACCAGAAGACGGACCCACAGTTGACACAGGGCGGCCAGGGCGGGAAGGCGGTCGCAGTCGTCCCGTCACATCGCCTGCCCCACCCCCACTGCCCCTCCTCTGGCCTGGACTGGTCTGACTGTCCTGTCGAACTGAGTCTGAGCGGTGGGTGGCTGGTCCAGGTGGGGCAGGGATCCTGCTAATCACCAAGGGCTGCCTCAGGCGCGACCCACCACCTCTTCCATCCTGACTGCCAGGAGAAACTTGCCCAGGGTAGGCATGGTCAGGGCGGCGCCATGGATGGGAGCGGCCAGGGACAGAGCCAGGGCGGGGCAGCCTGGACCGCAACACGGACTCGTCAATGCGCACGCCGGCATCAACCAGGAACTCATCGGTGGTGGGGTCCAGGGTGGAGAGGCTGGGGAGGGAGGTGTGGTGAGGAAGACGCCAAGGAGGAGAGGCAAGGGGTGCTGGTGGTGGGCGGGGGCGGGAGTATGGGGCAGGGATGAGGCAAGGTGGGATGCGTGCCAGGGGGTGGAGACCTGCCTGCAACCATGAGGCTCCTAGGGGACCAATTGGGTAGGCTGGAGGGGAGGACCAGGGGGCTAGTTCAGCTGTGTCTAGCAGAAAGAAGGAGTGAGGCAGAGGAGTCTCTCTCACCCCCCGACGGCCCCCACCCCCCTCATACCCATAAGGGGGATACGGGTACGGGTCTGCTGCCTGGTAAGGGTCAGGACTGAAAGGGCCAGGGCCAAGAGTCAATTCATCAGGGAGGTCATAAGTGAAGTGGGTGTGGAGGGTTGGGGGGTAGAGGTGAGGTGGGAGGGTGGGAGGCAGATTATGATACACATAAAGGTCATCTTCGTCCTCTCCCATCCGGTACCCACCATCCTCACGGCCCCGTCGGCCTCCATAATGGGAGGGCTCTCGGGGGTAATAGTGGGAGGGAGGGGCTGCAGTGGGAGGGGGACCATACTCGGTCAGCTTGCCTAAGGTGGAGCTGGAGCGGTCATGGCGGCGCCGGCTGAAGGGGTCACTGGCTTCTTGAGGATGGTGGAGTGGCCGATCGTGACGCATGTGGTGGTCGGAGAAGCGGTGGTCGTGGCGAGGGGGTCGTGCCAGGGTGTCGTAGTCCGAGGGGTGGCGTGGTGGAGGCAGGGGTGGGGGTTGGGAGTCATCTGGGTCCTCGTCGTGGTGGTGGCGGTGGCGGGTGTGCTGAGGTGGCCACGTGTACATCCCATGTGGGCTTGGGGGACTGGCAGTTGGGAGGGGGCCAGGGGGTGGAATAGGGCCGGGGCGGTACAGGTCCTCGGGATCATCAGTGTCTGAATGGCTACCCCGGCCATCTATGGACCAACCTCGTCCTAATTTGTGGCGTCGTGGTTCCTCTGGGCTGGTGTCAGCAGAGGCCACCTTGCGACGCCATCGTGGCCGGGACGTCCTCAGCCAGAACACCTCCCTGGCCGACCGACCAGACCCGCTCCGTTCTCCTCCCCTGTCCCGTTCCCGCCGCTCGGCCAGACTCTCACGGGATCCAGGCTGATCATCCCGGGATCCCGAGCACCGATCCCGGGGCCGGCGCGAGGATGGATCCGAGGGGGAGGACAAGCGGGCCGTTGGGGTGGGGCTTGTGGGCAGGGGTGGTGAGGCTGGGCGTTCGGGGCTCAGTAGTGTTGATTCGCTGAGGTCATCATCACTATCACCTTCATCACTCCACCCAGACCCAACACTGCACACGCCAACACCACACACACACACACACACACACACACACACACACACACACACACACACACACACACACACACACACACACACACACACACACACCAGGTATCATATACACACCATGCACCATATACATAATTTATACCAGATATCACCCAAAAAAAAGTCACATGTATACCCCCCCAAAAAAAAATGCACACAAATATACAAACAAAAATAAATATAAGTACACACACACACACACACACACACACACACACACACACACACACACACACACACACACACACACACACACAGAAAAAGCTGTGTTAGTAAGGGGATACAACAATAACACAATTAGTTAGTGGTGCCTGAACCATTAAAATCTTTGTCTCCTGGGCCCCTTTTACTAAAATTTTGCTGAACTTTCCTCTTATGCTCCTGTAATTCCTTCTGCACATTTCCCTTCTGAATATCCACATTTAATTCCTCTTTTCTACTTTCCTTCACCTTTTTTGTTTTTCAAGGCTCCTACAAGATTGCATGCGTCAGCCTTGGTCACCTAATGGCGACTCTCCATGCTGCTCAATCTCTGGCAGCTTCCATATTTAGTCCCTTAACACTGAGGTCACACTCAATGACCTCACCTCAGGTCTTTTTCGGTCTACCTCTCACTACCCTACCCCCAACATTAACACCTCTCTCTCTCTGCACCCAATTGTCATCCCCCTTCCTCTCCACATGCCCAAACCATCTCAAGCTACCTCTCCTCACCACAACATTGATACACTCCAGTCCCATCCTACCTCTCAACTCTTCCATCGTAAACCTAGCCCTCCCAGGCCTTGAACTCAAGGACGCACTGCACATCCAACTAATCATTGCCATTTCCGTACATGTGAGCCTGCAAATATCCTCTTCCTCTACTGCCCAAGACTCACAACCATACAGCACTACTTTCCTAACACATGCCACATACAAAGATCCCTTAGCACAGAGGGAGAGCCCTCTCAATGTCAGGAGAGGCAACAGCTCCCTGAACTTCTTCCAACCACTCCTCACTCTAGTCACAGAGCTAGCTCCCAAATGACAAAACTCTTCCATACACTCAAGAGACTCACTAGCAAGTTCAATCCTTTCATGCTTGGCAATAACCACATGTTCTCCCTGACACATCGCACACATGAAATCAGCATTATCTCACAGTCTACCTCTAATATCACTACATCTCTTAAACACCCACTTATCACAAACACTGCACAAGATGGAACTACTTCCCACAACCTTGTGACAAATCGCACATGGCCATTCTCCCTCTTCCTTGGCAGTACTGCCCCCAGCCTTAGATACCATCACTTTTGTCTACATTTACTCTTAAGCCCTTGTGCCCCATACCACCTCTCCACTTCTTAAATCTTTCCTCTGTCTCCCTTTCATTCTCTGCAGTCAACACCAACTCATTAGCATACAACACCTCCTTTGGGAGTCCATTTCTGAAGTCTTTTTTTTCTATAATTCCTTCTGCACATCTCTTTTCTATATCCATATCTAATTCCTTCCTCCTACCTTCCCCCTTCCTTGGTTTTTAAGTCTATCTATCTACCTATTACTTAATGACTAAAGTTCATTTTCTCTAACTTCTCAGACTCTCTACTCCTTCCAGCTCATCTGATGTCTAGTGTAGTCAGACTGGAATATCAGTCTGACTAGTAATGAGGGAGGTTCATTCCTACCTCACAGCTATGGCTCATCAAATTGCATGCAACCAAGGCTTTGTGCTGAAGTTGTTCTGAGATTTCAAAAAAAAAAAAAAAAAAAAAAAGTTTGACATATTTATGTTCCCCCCTCCAAAGCTGGGCACAGCCTTAACATCCCATTCTTAGCAAAGTATAATAAAGATATTCAAAATATACTACAGCTGCTTCTCAAAATCCCCCCTACTATACCCTTAAGTATCTTCAGTGGTACAGCGGCTCCTCTACAAATGCAATAAACCTGCAGCAATGCCCTTTTGTTCTCTCTGGGAATAAGCCTTTTAAATGCTTATGCATAATGTATACAGTTTAAAATCTCACTCAAGATACTTCTCAACATTTATTTTCTCCCATTCTTCAACCCTAATTGTTCCACACTCTCTTACCAATGTTCAGTCTCTCTTATCCTCTTTCCAACTGTTGTACATAAACTTCCTTATATAATTCACAACCGGAAACTATATGTATCATCATCCTTTTCGTATGAGGGAAAATTTGCTCCCACATTCCAGTTATTCAACAAACCTCCAAGATCCAACCTACAACCATCTTTCTCTCACATATCAAAACATGCCACACAGCAGTCCTGCTCTGGAGATTTTTCAGTCTTTAACTTCCCCTGTGAATCATTCTCCTCTCTACTTAAGTTACACATCTTCAAATTTCCTCCTTCCTCGTCTGGGTATACCCAAGAATGCCATCACTGCTCCACATATACAAGTCATATTTAACTAACGTAATATTTTCACTCTGTACTAATGTCCTCCTCATCCACCCCTCCGTCTCCCAATCTTGTGTAGCCCTAACAGCAGCATATGGGCCTAAGGCTAAAATTATAAATAAAGTTTTCTCCATTCCATGGGAGAGAGAGAAAAAAAAGGGGATAATGGTTCAGGCACCAGTCACTACCACAACACAAAAGCCATAACAACAAATCTTTAAAGACGAATTACCCTATGCACTGTTGTTCAGTTCTGAGAATCATCCACAAAATAACTACCCCTTGACTTATAAGTATTATTACTGTATTACTAAACTGTATGTGATCAACAAAAAAATGACAATGCAGGAAACATTAAGTAAACTTCAAAACTGCTATCCACCTGAGTTCGTCTACACTTGTACTACTAACACGAGCTTAAAAATTATTAAGTAAAAAACATTCTGATTACTTATGATTAACTATACCTGTCCTTTCAAATCAGTAAAACAAATATTTATGGCGAAACCTCGGTTATCATGACACTGATGGCTGAGGGTGTCAAGGGAGCAACACCATCAAGATACTCCAGTATCTTTCAGTCCAAGTTATAAGTGTTACATATACAACAGTAGAGAGGGAAAATTCTTGTTGAGGAGGATCACATCCTCTAAATTAATTTTACAGAAATATTTACTTGTATTACTTTGTACTGAACTCAATAACATCACTCTAAACCAATTTCCAATTTACACTGGACTGAGAGTTTCTGACCACAGCTCTCTGATATGTTTGGGGACATGATCAGAGGAGACACAAGCCTCAGGTACATGGCTACTTCCAACACAACCGCTGAGGCAGCGTTGCCAGATCTCCATTCTATTACAGTGATGGGGATTCTGCCCTCCACTCCCATTCCATTAGAATTGTATTTCCAGTATCAACTTGAACCATAAACAGTAATTAGAAATACCAACAATCAATGTCACAATAATCAACACTGTACTGTATACAGTGGGTTCCCAATATTTGTTACTAAAATACCTTGAAACACTAGTTCAACTCAAGATTAACTTCAGCCTCCAGTTCTTGGGAGGGGAGAAGTACACCATAAACATATCCTTTTCACAACTTAATCTGAATATAAGGTATAACACACATTCCTATAGCAACAACCACACCCAACATTTTCACATAATGCATTCTTGACTTAACAAATATATATTAAAAAAAGAAAATAGATGTAACATAATATTTTGGTCAACTTAAAATACAATACATTCATTCCTTGCCATGCAGCCATTCACAGGCCCCATAAAGCCTTCACTATACAAAGAAACTTCACACAAAAAAAGCAACTTTCAGTACCATAAAGTAGCAAACTCTTATATATACAGTAAAAACTTCATATAAAACTGTAGAATGCAATGCAATAGGAACCACTGCCATGAATAAATCTTTGAATAACTAAAGAAAATACCATTAAAAAAAAAAAGAATTCCAAACTTAAACTGACATCGTATTTGTCACTTTCATAACAAAACACAAATATGGATATACAAGCCAACAGCAATAAATATATTTAAAAACAAAACATTCTTAGGCAATATCAAGACTGCCCAACTAAAATCAAAGCAAAATATTTAGCGTTAACCTAAAACCACAGAAAATAGATGAGGCACCCAGCTGCATATAACAAGGATCTCTAACCTCTTTCAGGTTGGTTGATAGCCAAATGCAGTCAGACTGGAGATTGATCTGACTGCTATAGTAACCAAGGAGACTGACTCATACCTCATAACTAAGGCTCACTGAACATCATGTAATTACAGTATGTCATACGAGGTCTGTACAGAAAGAATCCAACATTAGGCTCTAAAAAAATAGATAGCTAACCTGTTGAGCTGAGACACTAATCCCCTCGACAAAGAAGGCCCCTTCTGGCTTGACACATGTAGACCAGCAGTCTTTCCACAGCCTGAAACATTTTTCAAAGTCGGTTTTTGTTATCTCCTGCAGGTGCTTTGCTGCATTTATCATGATCTCTTCTGTCGTCTCAAATCGGGAACCCTTCAGCAGAGTTTTGAGATTGGGGAAGAACCAAAAGTTGGATGTCTAGTGAGTAAGGAGCCTCCCAGACCTGTGGGATGTTGTGCTTGGCCAAAAATTCCTGAATCAGTTGAGACGAATGGACGGGGACTCATGGTGCAGCTTCCAACTTGCCACTTTCTCAAGGTGAGGTCTCTTCCGCCAAACTGTGTCATGAAGACAACGGATAACGTCGAGGTTGTAATCTTTGTTGACAGTCTGACCTTCAGATGTGTATTCATGATGCACAACACCAAAGTAGTCAAAAAAAAAAAAGTCACCATGCGAGTGAATTTCACCTTGCTACAGACCTGTCGTGCTTTTTTAAGCTGAGGCCACTGGGACGAATGCTTTGGTTTCTGGGCCAAACCCATACACACATCTCACCTCCAGTGATAACAGTCTCCAACATGTCTTTAGCAATGTTCATCCGAAAGAGAAGATCATGGCAAATGCAACGAAGCATCAGCAGGAGATATCGAAAACCAACTTTGAAAAATGTTTAAGGCAGTGGAAAAAAAATGCTGGACTACGTGCATCACGTCGGAAGGGGCCAACTTTGAAGGAGAATTAGTGTCTTAGTTCAACAGGGTAGCTTAGAACATAAGATTGGTTACTTTCTAAACAGACCTCGTAGTATTCATGTTGTTGAAGTACCCCAGTTCTTTTATAGTATAACAATAACAATGATATAATACGAAGTTCCTTTTTTAACATTCTAACATTATGGTAAAATTCTAATCCTGGATGACCAAGTGCATTAAAAATGTATGAGCATGAAAAGAAATTTAATTAATGAAAATTTTATCTGTGAACTTGGTGTTATGTCCTTATGCAGCTGAGCACCTGCTATGAAGAAAAGATATACAATATATATCATCTGTGAAGAGACTCATAAAGTGAGTTCAGGTATAAGAATAAAACAATATACAGGTAGCTAAAGCACAGAATATCATCAAACAGTCACATAATGGAGTGGGAAAAAAGGAGAGGGGAGGGAAAAAAATAATCCATATACAGTTTAGTCCTCATCATGGCAGTTTTTTTTTTTTTTTATTATATCCACATCAAACTAGAGGAAAAACTGCTCCTGAAAGGTACACTCTTGCCTATAAAGCCAATCTGCAAGTCTGAACAAATTTACAGTCCTATATCAATTAAAAAATAAAAAATAAAAATATCAGAACACATCAATGACTGCATGATGAGGGCTGCGTGTACTGTATTACCATGTATCTGAAACTATATTAAAAAATATAGTACGCAATATGCTGAGGGCTGAAGCAGTACCATGATGCACTAAAAAATAAATTTCAGTAGCCATATTATGATGTGCTTAATGTATTCCTGAAATGCAACAACATAACATGAAGCTGCAAAAGAAACAAATAATTAAAGGTAGATAATCCTAAAAATAAAAATACAAAGAGATTCATATTGCATTCCTGAAAGACAGTGAAGGAATGGGGGCAAAATTAAACGACAAAAAAGCATCCAAAAAGCAATAATAATAATAATAATAATCATCATCATCATAATATAATAATAATAATAATAACAGTAATACAACACAGTCCTATTTCCAGTAATGAATGGGATGGGAAGGATCTAGAATCGGGAAACTGAAAATACAAAGGCCGAACAACTACCACCAAAGTACCAGAGAAGATGGCCTATTCACTCATTCACTCATCATTCATAATCATTTGTTCCAGTCTATATGCAATATCCATCTGCACTATATGCTTCATCTGTATCTTAAGCTATTTTTTGCAACATCTGTGGCACTGAACTATCCCACTGACAACAAAAATAAAATGAAGAGCCAGAATTCTCATGTATATTTACAGTGATACAGTATTTCATTCATCCATTTCTTGTTTGTCAATGCTTTGAATTCCATAACTTTCTTAAGTGCTTTTCTTATACACAATTAACTTTGCAATCCATCATAATCATGGTGTTCCATGCCTCCTTCCTACCGCTCTCCAACTCACCTACACCCTTTTCACCACTAGCTATATCCACTTCCTCAATGTGCTCATAACATCAAGGAAGACTTTCTCCATCCTATGATGCAAGACACACTAGATGAAAACTGCTTTTTAAAATCTGGCTGAATAATTTGTAATTTAAATTTGTTCAAAATCATAAATGACGTTAGAACATGCTAACTGCTTTCCCGCTGTTTTGGCATAATTTTGTCCTTTCTTTTGAAAGGCTTCATACATGGATATAAGTGTCAGCCTTGTTCACCAGATGGCAGCTCTCCATGCAACACACTCCTTGAGAACACCTCTAAGCAATCCCTTAATCTTAAGGGAGTTTTTTAGGGCTCTATCTCATCTTCTTAAGTCTAGCTTTCTTTGCTCTACCATCCATATTCACACTCACTAAACTTTTCATCCAATTTTCATCCTCCATTTTCTCAATTTTCCCATGCCTTCAATTTTTATGCAATCTCTCAGCTGCTCAACCATTACTATCCCATTTACAGCTCTGTCATTCAAGAAAATACAACACAACCATCTAACAATCCTCACCTCTGTGCACTTAAAGCTACATACATTATTCTTTTTCACAGCTCATCTTGCACTATCATAAAGGAATAAAGGAAGCTGATGTAAACAGATCTTAGAATACAATGATAAAGATGGTCAGACTAAGTCACTAAATTCCAGCGTCAATGCAAAGGAAAGGGAGTTGCTAGGCTCCTGCCCCCGATTCTTTTAAATACCCTTTGCTAAACTCAAAAGATGAAAAAATAATAATAATAAAGTACTACCTACATCGCACAGCCTTACATATAATGCTTCAGGGCAGAACAAAGGTACGTAACGTATATAAAAATTGCCAAACAGGGTCTCTTTCATCTCTGTAGCAAAAATGTAGATGATCCATTGTAACAAGTGAAAATGTTGGATGGGAGAGAGAGACAGGTTAGGGCTTGAATTCTTTACTTTCTTTAATGTTTTGGGCTACATTAAATTCTCTGAAGATGGATTCTATATAGCCTGAAACTTTAGAGGAAATAAAGAATTCTAGCTCTAACCTGTCTCTCTCCCACCAAACATTTCCCCTTAGAGCAAAGAGCTATCGCTGGAGAACAATGCATAAAAATAATATAACATGCAAACATCAATACAGTGTAAGAACTTAGCATACTAGCTGCAAAGGAAACAACAATGAAAGGGTCATAATTCAAAGCATAAAAATTTAGCACATGCACTTATATAAAACTACACAGCAACAACTGAAAAAATGAAATGGAGAAATACTGATGTGGTAAACACAAAAATAGTTTCCTGTATTGCCCACAACCTTCCTTTAGGAAAGAAGTCAATTCTCTACTCCTTACTGCTACACACATGCACAGTGAGGATAATGGATACGTCTTAACACAACCATAAGTCAACAAGGAGAGAAGTGTTGTAATTCCACTGTGTTTGTAAAGCACACTACAGTTCATTCATCTTCACTTGGCTAGGATTTTTGTCTTTTTGTAGTTCACTCCCTGCAGCTCAATGGTAGAATACAACAAAACTACAGCTCTACTGGTACATCCTTTCCATAACATTTCTTCCTCACTAGGACCACTCTCAAATGTTTATCTCTTAAGCCTCAGCATTTGACCTGGAGAGACAGCAATTTACATCTGAAGTGAACAGCATATAACTGTATGAGAATGAAGGCAGTGGTGTGAGGCAGGAAGTATGACAGGTACATGGACAAGATAACATGTGTGGCATCATCTCACTCCACTTCTAATTGCCTCTTTTACCAAGGAAAACTTTAAGCAGAGTTTCAAATAAATTGTACAAGCACAGAGCAGTTACAGCAACAGAGTCCTTGACTTATGGTTCGGTGGAGATAAATCCTTCACCCTCACTGTGTTTGTGTGTGGGAAATGGTGTTGTGGCTTCAACTTCTTTCTAAAGGAACCAACAACAACTTATCAGAAGCAAAAAATTAACAGCAACATATAAAAACACTGGTTCTAAATTAAATTTTAACTCCAGGTTGCAAAAAAATCCTGAAATCATTTATATCTCATGCTATATCAAGTTCATTACAGTTTTTCACTGTCACACTATTATTACCTACAGTACTGACCACCTATTACAGACTCATTCCATATTCTGTACACAACCTACTACCTATCATTATCATAAACCCATCTATCACCAACCAGTATATCATTACCATACACCTTGCCATCACCCAATGGCCTACACCGTACAACCATGAAATTTCTCACTTCCATCCAACACCATACACCTGCATCATTAAGCAATATTCCACCATGTCTCCCTCCTACCTCTATACAGTATTAGGTCAACTTGATGCCATTCCCCGTCATTTATCAGGATCATCATCATCATCATCATCCAGACCTCCTTTCCCATCTTAGGGCAGGGTGGTGATATAAATATCCCCCATAACCTTTCCTTGACTCAAGTGTACTGCAGTCCTTCTATTCCATTCCAACCCAGCTTCCTGTATGAATCTTCAACCCTGTCCCTCCACACTGCAATAACCTCAATAATCATTTAAATGTCCCTTGGCTACCTCTTCCAACAAGGATGGTGGACTCCAGGGAAACAGCAAATTCAACCTCTAGTACACCAGGTTCACATTCACAACAGCCTGTGGACACTACACCAACCCTCTCGCTCCCCCCTCCCCCCTGCTTACCGCATGATGGTGTGCTCATCTGGTGGCTGTTTGGGAGCATGAGAGTTGCTTCTGCGTCGTTCCAAGTAGCTAGGCAGTCGACCCACACCGGAACTACGACGCGCACTAGACCGTGAACTTGACCGTCGCTCACCAAGGCCATCACCCTCTACCCGCCCACCATCTGCACCAGGACAGATCACAGCAGAATATAAGGAGAAGGAAATGCAAAGAGAAATGGGGGACAAATATAGACTGAAAATTTTTTAACTTACCTTACACATCACCACCTTATCCACAGTTATTTCTGCTAAGCAAGTAGGATTCACATACAGAAAAGGGAGTACAACATATAAAGATACTTGTACTTAGCTACATCTTCCTCTAGGTCACACTGCACTGTGAGCTGCCTTCTCCATGAACAGCCATCGCTTCATTCTTTTCTAAAGTCATTCTAAGACATCAACACTCAGGGTGCTGTCATTTGAACTCTGAACCAGAAGGCAAAGCTTCCATTTGTAAGCAACACAGCATTAACTACATACCTCATATTTGACATATTCCATCCCTCAATATTCATCACCAGCCATGCTCTGATCTCTGCAATTTATGCTTTGACCTCTTACAACCTCATTTATGTGATATTTACCAACTATGAGAAGATTACGCTTTTTTTTTACTTTAGTACTGATGTGCATTTACTCAATCATCCATCTATCCATACAGGTTTCTCTACAGCCATAAAAATTCTTTGCAGCAAGCAGCAGGTATCTTTCACACAAACAATGCTTTCCATAATCTAGGTTTTATCTGCACCCTATAACCTCCACAAATATCATCCTTTCTCCTTTACCTGCCTTACTGCAAACAGTTGAACCAAACATAATATCAGAAGGGTGGAAACGAATCATAGGAGGGCAACTGAGAACGTGCTCTTGCTACTGATTCCCTCCCATAAGTTACAGTATTAGCTCCACTCTTCATCTCTGGCTCATCATAATCCCACAGACATGGGCGTCCCAGTGTACTGCCAACAACCTTTACAATATCACACTGTCTTAGATTATTAGTACCTGGTGATTTTTTGTCCTGGACTTTTGAGTCTCCACCCGGCCTCCGATCCTGCTGTTTCTCTCTTCGCTCCTCCTCCCCTTCCTGTCCTCCTGACTCTCCCTCTGGAGACCCACGCTAAATAAAAAAATAAGAATATGTTAAAAAAACTGCACATGCACTATACAGGTATCACACACTGAGCTGAGTTGCTACTACATATATTACCTCCAATTAACTGAAGAAAAAGGAATAATACATTTTCTTTCTTTCTTTCTTTTTTTTTAATGGCTGTCTTTCCTACCTGACTTTCACAGACTTCAATCTTATCCAAGAGAGAGATGGTGGTTGATATGGCTGCAGACACATCCCTGTCCCCTTCACTCATCAACAAGCTGCCCACTACAGTCTCCAGCTCCTGTCATGGTGGGATAATATGAATTACACTCTTTTTCACCTAACTTCATCCACATTTTTGCCCTTCTGCAGCTCATTTCACAAAGCTCAGTGGCAGAAAAAGACAATAATATACTGTGGTTCTACTTCCTTTCCACAGTAGTCTTTATGATTAGCACCATATTCAAATGTTATTCTATTACAACAACTCAGTATTCAAGATGAAGAGATGGTAATTTTAGGCCGAGTTCAAGTGGAGAGAATGTAGTCATAATAACAGTTGAAAAATATTTGTAAACAGACAAACATACACAGAGAGATGAATGCTAAATGTACCTGAACATTAACTATTACTTAGATAAACAGATAGCAATAGATACAGAAATACAAATAGACATATAAACAGATATACATAAAGACATAAACCGGCATGGAGATGAATATTAAATGTACCTGAAGTCTAGTCTTGTCATCTGGAAGTGAGAGTGTCGCCTTCATCTGTGGTAGCAACATCACCAACTTGAGTCTGATGTTGGGTACACGATCACCTTGAATCAAACAAACGTCACATTACCCTAACTGCCTCCTACAACATCATATGAGGCATTCAGTACTAAAAGATGGTTTCATGCCAAAATTCAAATGGCAGAAAATTGCAATCAAAGCACGGCAAACTTTATACAATTGTATCATTCCTAGTGAGGCAAGAACTGGAGGGGGGGGATATCTTTTGAAAACTACATACTTTTGGAAAGCACAGTTCTAAAGCTTTCAACTGCTCTTTCTCTCATCTGAACTGCTGGCATGAAACCATCTAAAGCTGAACACCTTATAGCCAGTGTTCATCATGGGAGCTACTGAGAAAAATAATTAAAAGCTTATCTTGATTTACTTGTTCTCTAACCCACTATATAATGAGCTATTTTCTCACCTATATTAAAACTTTTTACTCTGCACTCAGTTAACAATATTTATCATTCATGAGCCTCATGGAAAAATGAGAAACAAATTATTATTTTCTATGGCATGTATACACTTACAAGACAGAATCAGAGAGTGGTTAATGAAATAATAATCACCCACATAAATGCAATGGATATTTATATGTAAAAAACAGAGAACCAACAGATGAAATTTGAGGGAATGGCCATGAATATCGCAGAAATTTACTAAACATGAATATAAGAGCCATTTTGTTAACTCCTTCAATCTGATAATGTGTTTTCTCTCATAATCTTGCTACTGCCAGACCACTTAATTCACCTTATGATTGATGTTTCAGACTTGAGGGGTTTGATATACTCTTCATTTACCTTGTCTTTACTAGGCTGCTCTCTTATGGTAAATACAGCTCTCTGGCTGTAGCAAAGAATTAAATGAAATACGGTACACTTAACTACAGAAAAGGGACTGTGAGCAAAATAAATACTAAAGATTTGTCACACAGATGTGTGTAATAATACTCAGTCATTAACTCACTATGGAGGGAAAGTAGGGGGCGGAAGAAGTAGGTCTTGAAGAACATTTTGGAGAACATTTCCAGAACCATGGTAACCATGTTCAGGAACAGCATCCGTTTGTGACAGCTCCCACCCTCACAAAAGTCTGTAATTAAGAACAATACATAATATTTATATCTGATGAATGCAATTAAGTTTATGGTATAACAATGAGCCTCTTAATCTCTTATTTTTCTGGAATGTGCGTTCAGTATAGATCTTCCAAGTTACTGAGTTTATTTCTAAGCAGCTTTAATTATGTCCTTCACCCCAAGGACACCTCTCCTTAGCTGAATAAAATCATATGGCATCAGCTAGAATAATACTGATATCCTAAGGGCTGACACAGCATGGCAGACACATGCTGAACATTATGCCAAGCAATATTTTTCCCAAGTCCACACAGGGTGGGAAATGTATAGCAAGGTTCTTTACATCTTTCAATCCATGAATCGCACTGAACATCTGAGCATTAACAACTATCAGGACCTTGGCCTGTCTCTGCAAAAAGTTTTTTCTAAAATCCCTATATCATATACAGTATATATATACTTGTTTTCAAGCCATTAATCCACAGTGGATGCTTGAGGTAGCTATCAGTACTTCAGTCTATGCCTCTAAATGGCTTACTAATATTACTTTATCAGTAAAGAATGTGTTACCTGAGACAAGTGTGGCACAGATGTGGTCGCGGTGATCAGTGTTGGTCATCTGGCGCAGAAACACCAGCAATGTCCGCGCAGCAGCCAGCCGGCATGGGATGGGGCGCTAAGGAAACACACACGAAGAAAACAATTTAACAGTGTAATCCTTCCTTTGCAACATCAACTTTTTTTTTTTCTTTAATAAAGTAAATGCACTACACTTTCATTTACAGATTTCGACCTGTCATGAGATAAGCGTGTATCTAGCCTATTAAACAGGAGTCTCATTTACTCCAAATTTCACCTAAACTGCTTTTGCTTTTCTTTTTTTATTATGTTTTCCATAGTAACCAATACACATCATTAATTGCCTAACACACCCAACATCTAAAATAATATACTGTTCATCATTTACTAACACAATAATCATTAGGAATAACCACTCAACTGTAGCAATATGCCAATTCCTATCTTCCACTGTTAACAACTGTCTAATTTATCTTTACTATACCTCAACAAAAAGAAAGTTATTCTAAAACATTTTTTTTTAACCAACTATGTATTAAATACTAGTACCTGTGTCATTCTCTAATCCAAATAATAAAGAAGGGAATCCCATTTAATACTCACAGCTGTCTTCATACGGAGAAACAAGAGTGGGACAAGATGAGTAAACGACAGATCAGGGGGGAGGCAAGGTGCAAGGGAGGCAGTCTGAGTGAGAGCCTCGGCATGTACCCTCCACAAGCTGGTCCCACTCACTGTCTCCTCACCTTGTTTTATTGCTCCCACCAACTCCACTAGCTCTCCTCTCTGTAATACAAAGATAGGGTTGTCTAACATGAATTTTTTTCCACAGCTGGATATAACACAAGGAAGTGTGGATAGAAAATTGCTCAATGGTATAAAAGGTTTTATAATGATAGCGGTACTGGAGAAGGATGCCTTCATGTGGTGACACCAATATAATCAAGTGGCTCTGCTACCCAGTTATATAAATGTCTCTTAGTCTCCTCCATATCCCCCAAAAGGAGGATGGTGGAGTGCCAGAGAAAAGCAACTTCAGCCCACAGTCTACCAAGTTCACACCGTAGATGAACCTTAGGTTACAACTAGTACCATAACATAATGGTATTGAAGCATGTTTAATAGTGGATGGTGACATGATTTTTTTTTCCAATACCACCACTGGACTAAAAAGGTGTAATTCAGTATTTTAAAAAATAAACAAAATTTTAAAAAATAAAAAATAGCACGCAGTGAATATCTGACCACATACTGGAGTCTGCGGAGTGATGGCGTTGTGCTTGGTCATGGTAATGATGATGTGTGGAAGGTTGGGTGTTAGTGCTGCCAACACCTCCAAGTTGTCAGATCTTAGAAGCTGCAGTAAACCCTCCTTTAAGAGACCCACCTCAGCTCCCACTAACGTGCACACCTGCAATTAACATATGATTATGTTTAACATCCTGGGACTTAACAATTATGACACTAACCGTTCCTTCAATTCTCTGACCTCGTACACTTCAACTCAGTCACAGAGATCTGACAAATGACAGGTTTAACAAGAAAAAGAGTACAGATCATCCCCCCTATAATAATGAGATATGTTTGGGAAAACCCATCGTTGAGCCAGGGTATTGTTAAACAGGGACGTTAAATCACAGGAAGTATAGGGGTGCATTTGGGAGCCTTGGGATTTTTCCCCCTCCAACCAAGTCCAAAATCCACCCAAATCAAACCAAAAACAAGTTTCTAGCTCACCTAAACCCCAAAATAACTTTCAAACAAGCTAAACTAGGCCTAAAAGCAGTTTATAACTCACCTAAATCAAAAAAATAAAATCTGAAAATCATCAAAAATAAGTTTAGAAAAAAATCAAACTTAGTAAACTGTACCCAAAAATGACAGTGTTCACCCCACCTATGACTAAAACACATTAATCTAAATCTAGAAACAGTTTATATATCAACCTAAACACAAAATTTAAGTCTAAAATATCATCCACCAAGTTCAGATGAATGATCTATATACATATCCAAGACTATATGAAGATAAGTCAGTACATGAGGAAAGGCACAGTTAAAAATGACACTGGCACAGCACCTGGTGGAAGGCAGCAGCAACTGTGGAGCGAACTTGATGGCTGGGGTCAGTGATAAGGGAGGTGACAGTGGGGTGAAGGGCAGTGCGGTAGGCAGTGGAGCCCCCAGCAAAGGCCACCATGCAGGGAAGATTGTATGCACACTGCTGACGACACTCCGCCTCATACTCTCCACTCCGTACCTCAGCCACCAAGTCTGGCATCTAAAATAGAAATGTAAATCCTCTAGTAACTTAATTTCATATCAGCCTTGGCAACATCTGAATGTATTGATTTCATATATACAGTCATGAGATTTAGAACACTACAAGAAAAGTGATTCTGTTTTCCCGTATGATAACAAAATGTTCAATACAAGACTATGTAATAACTATTTTGCAATACATTCATATCATCAATCTAAAACAATTTCTATATATCTATCTATTGCCAGACGCCTCAATCCCGTTCGGGGTGGACACAAACAAATTGCCTCTACGTACCCTGTCCCTCGCCATTTCACTGCCCTGCTCCCAACTCACACTCCTCTCTCTCACATACCTCTCCACCTCATCCCTCCATCTCATCCTCGGCCTCCCCCTCCCTCTCCCCCCCTCTACGTCACTCACATACACTCTCTTTGTCTGTCTTTCACCCTCCATCCTCTCCACATGCCCAAACCACCTCAGTGTATTACTCCTAACGCTTCCTATCACATCCACATCCACACAATTTCCAATGTGAGAACATATACAGCCTGATACTTTATCTGCTGGGAACATAAATCCTAGGAAGAAACAATCTCATGATCCTTAGGATGTGTGAGGCTATTTGTCACACAATGTACTGGTCTCTGAAACTCCTACTCCACTGTAAATGAAAAAAAACTGAGTGGGAAAATGCTAAGCATGTATAGCATTAGAGTGTCTTGGCGTATGCCAAATGCTGTACTGCACAAGAAATTGATAATAAACTCACAGGCAGCTCTGTCTTCTTAGAGTCAGGAAGTCCTAGTTTTGCCAAGGTACAATAGAAGTCCACAAACCATGTTTTCTGCTCCTCTGTCAAGACATCTGTAAAGAGATGCAGTTTAGAATGCTGACTGAAATCTGAGGAACATCAAACCTACACACTAAAATACACTTTGTTAACAAGACAGACCAGACCCATAAGCATGTGTGTGACATCTAAAGCTTGCCTCCTCTACATCATCTTCACCACCATAATCATCATCCAGACCCCTTCCCCCACCTATAATGAGGGTTAGGCTGGGGCCATTTAATTAAAATTCTATGGCTTCCTGAACTTCCACTCCTCACATTATAACACATGCACTTACCATATTCATATTCTTCCTGGCCTTCCATGCCCCCTTCCACCCTCAAACTCAATCCTATTTACCCTTTTCACCACGATATACATAAGCATTCTCTCTACGGTCATTTCATTCTAAGCACACATCCTACCACTTGATTAATCTACTTCTTTCCATCTATCAAGGTCTAATACAGTGGTTCCCAACCTTTTTTATTACATTACCCGTTTACTGACTTCTTCGAGTTAGTGTTACCCACATCATCAAGTGTAAGTACAGTAGTATATATCTATGATAAAATAAATAGGTAAGGGTTATCAAAAAATATACTGAAGGCTTGATGTTTTATTTCTTTTTATATAATCTCAGTTTTTACATGTATGTATGAGTAAATACTCTAACTTTTCAATGAACTGAATTCCAAATAAAAACTAAAAATATATATGACCATACCGGTACTCTCATTCCTTACATACCATCAGGAAAAAAAAAATAACTTATTGAATACTCCAAAGATAGTAATTATTATCTCTTTTAACATTCACAGTGAATAATAATGAAAATACTGAGACTAGCAAACTAATACTCCTTTAAGAAAAATGCTTGAAACACTACTTACATTGTAAAATAAAAGCACACATTCATACACTAAATTATTATTTATTCTCAGCCTTCCGTTACCCACTCAAATTATCCAAATTACCCACTTGTGGGTAATTACACATAGGTTGGGAACCACTGGTCCAATACTTTATCTTATTTAACCCACACAACCCACACATATTTTACAACAAAGCCCACTTCCATAGCTCCCACTCATGGCTTCAAACTGTATCATTATGAAATTACTACATATTATAAATTAATAAATGGTCTTCCGACTGAAAGATGAAAAAAGAAAAGAAAAAATACATTACCATATTTTTTCGTTCACTCATTTATTCAGTGCCCATTTTTAAGAGATATGTAAACATTTTGTCAGAGCTTGTTGAATGCTCTACAACATTCTCTCAACAAGCACTGACGAAATGTTTATATATCTGTACGAAATCAGCACTGAATAATGAGTGAATGATAAAATACAGTAATTCATTTTCTCTTCCTTTTTTTCATTCATTAGGAAGATCATTCATTCATTTACATGTTGCAATTTCATAAAAATACAGTTATAAATAAGGGCAGGAGAGAAAGTTGAATGACACAACCGAAAATCGTGGTGAAAAAATACTGCAACCTATATGGTTAGACGCAACCTGAGTCGAAAAAGTGCGAGCGGTTGGATTTCACTTGGATGCAACCTGTGTCGAAAAAGTACGACGAGCGGTTGGCTTTTTTACCAAGCCCTTGTGTATGAGAGGGTTAACTAGGTGGTGAGACACAAATGTGTCATCCATCCAGGAACCGAAACTCCACACTTTTCCCAACCCCTCACTGTGGCAAGACACTGTCAACCTTAAGGAAACATCGGTTCACTGTACGGGACAGCCCTACAGAGGTGGTTGCTTGCCTGTAGTTCATGGGTCTGTTCAGCCAGACAGACCAAGGTTGATTAACAACAACAACAACAACATCTATTACATCTACCTCCACTCGGTTCTAACTGCAATTCATTCATTTGACCTTCAAAACCATCCATCCATCCATCATCTAAACCTGCGTTGCCCCATGATGTGCGTAGAAGCCTGGGGCTGGGCAAGTTGGTCCTGACATTTAAGTTAAGAGTGACCAGCCTCATTCATCCCTGAGTGGCATTACATGAGCAATAAACTCAAACCATCCCTTGGATATGAACCGACACAGGCTCAATCCTGTCAGAGCACCTTAATTACCCACTAAACCACAAGGAGCCATAGTTTGGTTATATGGTTACCACCCAGCACAGTAAATGGCTTCCTGGTGCAAACCATTTGACTTGTCACTCAGTGTAGAGTCATCCACAGACAGAAGGAAGAGGAAAGATTGAAGGAAAGAACAACAAAAGAGAAAAGATGGAAAAAAGGTAGGAAAAGAGGAAAGGGGAGCCACTCGAGAGCAGCACTACATCAAGTGAGTGGATGGTGAGAGACCCACCTACCACCAACCCTTCAAAACAATGCAAGGAAAAGGAACACTATACCACCTCATACATTCCTCAGAGTTACCCCTACTACATTTATCTCTACTCTTTACCACTTGCATTTTCATTCATTTATCCATCTACACAATGCAAGAAAAAACAACACTACACAACTGTTGGCAACAGCACAGCAACTAACCATGCAGTCCATGACAGATGCGTCCCAGGAGGTGTGCGGTGACCGGCAGCGAAGCATCCTCCACCCTAACCGCCCGCTCACACACCTTCCTCACCAGCGGAACCAATGTTCCTATTAGTGTCTCTGGGGGTAAATGCAAAATTAGTGTGTCAGAGTGCAAGGAGTGAAGTACAGCTCCATGAAACAGTATTGTAATATGTTGATACTTGCAACGTTTGACTATAGTACTGCAATTATCCTATGATTTCAGACACTGAATACTCAGAATATAAGAAAAAAGCAAAATGTCCAGAACTCAGAAGCTGGCAAATATTGGAGATTAATTATTACTGTACATGAAAAGACACTGTTCTACAGATCTGTGATCAGAAGACGACAAACTATGATAAATAACAAGAATTAAAGGAAACAGAGTTGATGCATATGATCTGTTTGGACAAAGTACAAGTCTATAGAGCTGTTGTTCTTATAAAACATCATGACCTGCTCTGACCAAATTGAGATGCATGACAGACATATTGACCGATTTCTCTGAGACAGATCCTTGTTGTGAAACACTTCAGACATGGTGCTGTCTTACTTACATAAGCACAGGACAATGAATTTACATGCTCTGTGGAATGGGACTGAGTTTAACATGGTTTACTTATGCATTCAGAGTATCATCTAGTGAGTTTTTGTATCACAGTAGGGATGAGTAGCAAATGCAGTGCAGGTCAGCCAGTCATCCTATCTGACCTTCTATAATGTTTCAAAGTTATAAGTAACTCCCACTTCTGCTTTGTTGAAATCTGCAGGTGTTTTGTTTTAACATTAAAATTATTGTAAACCAACATGGCAGGCTCATAAAAAAAATCAGACAATGACTACCGTATAATAAAAGGTAAGCTATACTCATACAAAGGACCTATAGCTAACCATCATCAAGGAGTGGTATGAGAAGAACGACAGTATTGATGCCAGCCAGTCTAACACTGGTCTCCTCATCAGAGCAGAGGTCCACCAGCTCAGGCAGGATGTGTGTTTTGGTGGCATCCAGGCCCAGTCCTCGTGCAACTGGGGGCAGCTGCGTGCACATGCTGCCACGCACCTCACCACACACATCCTGGCAAAGGCTCTCCACCACACCCACCACCTCATTTTTAAGTCTGTGGGAAAATATATACTGTACATGAACTTACATCATTCTTTTAGCAAAATGTTTGTATACAGCTGTTGTTATTTCACAAATAACCATTATCAGTATAATCAACTTCTTAGTTAGTACCCATGTCCAAAGAGAGTGGGGATCACTCCACTATACCTCTCATCTCTTACTTCCTAATGGGACATGGATCAGAATGATATGACTGTCCTAAATACCACCTCCCTCCCTCCCTCCACTCATACATGCTATAAACTGGCTAAACACAAAGTTCTGGACAGTGGAATCAACACAACCCTACACCAATACCAGCAAGAAGGGCACTCAGTTCCATCCTCTTGCCTTTTTTACTAGCCAGTACTGACAATCAAGGGATATAAGAGCTTAGAGTAGTACTGTAACTGCACAATAAAAACCCTGAGTGCCAAATTAAACAAGTCAAAGTGATACCAATATCCATCATCAGTTCTGTGGCATTTTCTTTTCCTATGCTTGCATGTGAGCTCTGCAGGCTGCACAACCTTTAACTAGCATCTTAGCAAAACCCTTGGCTGATTGAAAACTGTTTCTCAGCATCACATCCCATGTTTTCCCAAGACTGTCTCTCATTCTTCATCTACACACAATCACATTCATACAGCTCTTTGCCAAAATATCTTCCTCCACTCCCTACACTGTTTTAACAAGCTGTTACTATATGATTACATTTCAATTAATAACAGTACATTAGACAAAGACAAATTAACTCCAAATATCCTTTGACTTATCACTTATAAAATATTGCAAAAATCATAACTGCATGTACTAAATTTACAAGTCCTGTAAACAAAAAATAATTACTTCTTCTGACAAAAGAAAAAGCAGAACACTTCTGTCAATTTTTATTGAGTTTTCTTTTGATTATTTTGGGAAGGATTTAAAAGGGTCTTTGTAAGTACTGTATAAAAATTCAAGCCAATGGGTACACTGAGAAAAGCACGGCTTCACAAGATGCTAAACATTTGGGCTTTAGCTGGCATCACACTGGCAAATTTTGTTATGCAGTTCATCAAACGATGAGTATTTAGTGGCACCATTACTGACTGGCCAGATAATGATGCTTACACTCACTCCTTCAGACTGACAGCTGCTTACCAAACGACAACAGACTCTTCACGATACTGAGGACTAACAATCAATAATGTAATAATACACATGGTCATAAAGATATACCATTATTTTCATTAATGCATACCAAATTTACCTTCGTAAACTGCAGGAAATTAACATCAGGATAAAGACATGTGTATAACTAGGAAACTTCAATGCACAAATCTTAACACAAAATCACATAAGTGGCCTCTCTTTATTAACTTCTTGAAGGTTTAAGTCATATACAGTATAAGGATCAATCTATGATTATCACTGTCTTATTGTATGTATAATGCAAAAGTGAGTATTAATACAATAAACTCCTGACATAAAACATTTAAGGGGATACAGCAAACAAGCTCGGAAGTTTTGCCCCAGTTGTAACAATTGTTAACTTAATCATTTCTGTAATTATCATTCTCGTAAAGTTAGTATATAACTGTACTACAATATGTATAACTATGACATGTATACATTCCTTGTCACTTAATGTTAGTGTGACAACTCAAACATTCACTATGGTGTGCATTTACAGTGAATACCAAAATTACACCAAGCTGCCAATGTGATGCCAATATTGCTGGCTGTGCAATATTACCTGCTGTTTGTTTCTGTTGTTGTTGTTGTTGTTGCTTAACCCCAGTTGGTCTGGCCAAGAAGACCTATCAACCACAGGTAAGCTACTGCCTGTATTGGGTCATTCTACAGGTAAGGTACAGTACAGTACTGTACTGTACAGTACATACACTGTGCAGGGATCTGGCATCCCCATGTGGTAGACGGCACCTCACCAAGGTTGGAATGGTCCTTCTCACAGTGACATGCAGGGAAATACAATATGGAGAGGTCTGGCTTCTAGGTGGATGTCACAGTTGTTACACCCAAGATGCACAGTGCCACTATGTGTAGGCTCCTTGTCAGTGATACTGACTGTCATTAAAATTCTGTTGTTCAACAAAAACTTTTACAAAATATGCCAAAGCGATGCCTGCTTGGAACACACTGTTTACAACAAATATGCCATGCATCCCACATGAAAAATAGGGCAAACAACATAACTGTACAAGAAGCAACATTAATTGAGTGTGGTCAGTTTGGGAATATATGACTTTCACCATCTGCATATGGAAGCTACACATATGAAAATATCACAGCAAATGTAGCTGACAGATGCTACTCTGGCACACATTACTGCCACAATGAGTGAGAAAATGGCAAATTCAAAACCACAATGGTGGCAAAAGTAAGGCCTTCCTGTTCTCTTAAAAATAAAATCAGCATTATTCATCAATAAAGAATTGGTAAGCATTTGCCAGATAATTTTGTATTTATAGCAAACATAAATTACAGTGTTTACATATACTGGTATAGCACCTCGACACTATACAGCTTTTACACAGGTCTTGAATCATTAACAAGACAGAATGTGACAAAAATTCAAATGAGCAGCAAAAACAGCTATTGTACTTAAAATATTAGTAAAGGTTAACACTCACACGAAAGGTTCAAACTTTGTAGCAATCTTTCCAATGAGCTTACAGGCAGCCAAGCGTGCTGACACCTGCTGAGACTGGCCCTTGCTCACAGCCAGACTCAGAATCTGATGGAGGAAGCAGGATTAATTATACATTAGTTAATTACATCTTCATTATCATCCTAGCCATATTTCATCATCATCATCATCATCATCACCATCACCATAATCCCAACCTCTTTTTGCCATTCAAGATGGGATGAAAAGGGTTCAAAGAGCAGGGGGAAGGGACTAAGAGAGGGGAAACTCATTAACACTGCCCAATTAAATGGCTCACTCTCATTCACTCACCATTCAAGCCCCCAGAATCCTGACTTATCCTTTTCACACAAACTATCACCTACAGTCAATCCAACAACTAGCATGTCACTGGGTAATAACAGGGGAGCCAAAGCCTCTTCATACCTTCCTCTTAACAAAATTCTTCCAACCTATTCAATCCACTAACCCATGTTACAAAAACCTAGCCAGATCATATTCACTCTTGCCTAACAGTAAAGAATCACCTGAATACATCGTCTGAAACATTCCATTCCAACCATTCAATATTACTTTCATTCCCATTTCTGTGGCATTTATTCTGAGGTTTTCCACAATCCTTGTTACATGTATACTGACAAACCAGAGATGAAACACACCCATCTCACTCCAGTATTGCTTCTGAACCACTTATTTAAACATCAGTCAACCCTTAAACATGTGTCACTACCTTCATAAGCATTTCTAACAGTATTCAGCACTACCTTCCACAGTAGATATCTATACTGCCTTCTCAACTAATGCTCTCTCTTTGTTCATCCTATCATATATTTTTTTTCTCTAGGTCTACAAATACCTTGCATTCCTTCTCATATACTTTTTCCACTGCAAATATAGCTATGAGTAGTGCTAATGAACGGAAGAAATATACTGGTGATTGCAAACAGACACTGTGGTGGTTAACTTGTATCGTATTGTGTCGTTTATAAAGGCTCCAACATACTTTGGCCTTGGCCATCTAATGGTGGCACCCCATGCTGCTCGATCTCTGGCAGCCTCCCTTTCAGTCTCTATACCTGAGGCCACACCCTATGACCTAACCCCAGGTCCTTTTTGGTGTGCCTCTTGCAACCCATACCCCCAAACGATCACACTGCTCACTTTCCGCACCCAAATGTCATCCCCCATCCTCTCAACATACCCAAACCACCTAAATCTACCCCTCCTCATCACACTGTTTGGCATTAATGGTGGGGAAAAAAAAAAAAATCATCTTGTAGCAGATAAAAGAAACTCACCTCATCCTTGATCACCTCTTTGGGCAAGAGATCAATCACATCCAATAAAGTCTCCAGCCATGCATTTGCCACCACTGCAAGACAGCAGAGTTAGTATGAACACGGTAATCAAGTGGCATCTGATATATCAAATTTTGAACATAAATTTTCAACCTTTCAAATCCAGTATCTTTCATCCT
The DNA here is from genome assembly GCF_032717465.1 of Coenobita brevimanus. Taxonomy (NCBI): domain Eukaryota; kingdom Metazoa; phylum Arthropoda; class Malacostraca; order Decapoda; family Coenobitidae; genus Coenobita; species Coenobita brevimanus. Next base: position 50,392,929 of record NC_136991.1, on the reverse strand, counting down.
CCATGTTTTTTGACAAAGGTTTTATAACCTATGTTGGCCAAGGGTGTGTCCCACAGCTGAATACAATTGTGTGGCAGAAGATAAAATAAAACACATAAAGTACATTCCGTTTTACAGAGCATGAAGTTGCTGACAAAATAACTCTTAAAAGGATCGTGATTTAATATTTAGTCACTCTGCAGTCAGAAATTACTACTGTACTTCTGTCTGATATTCATGAGTCACCTGCATGTGAATCACTAAAAAAATAATTTCATTCACTTGAGGTGTGGTAGTATTTTGCCAACACATAATACTGTATGGTACCTTAAATCCATTCAGTACAGGAGGGCCTTCTTCAAGTAAAAAAAAATGATCTGGTAGTAGGAAGATATCATTTCCATTTTATTCTTGCTATCTCCTACTTAATTTACTTGGCTTAGGAGAAATGCTTCAAACTCATGGGATCAGATAAAGCTTTCATTAATCTGTTCATAACATAATACCTTTTCTAAGATTAATAAAAAAATTTATTATTAATAAGAACCACAAACATATTATCTGACTGAAGTATTTAACAGGTAATGGCTACATTACTGGAACTCAAAGCATGAAGGTGTAGACTACAGCCATTATACAGTATCTATTCTAGGACAATCAGACACGACACATGTGCTGTCAGATGGTATCACAACAGACGATCTCTTGGACAGCAAAGTGCACAGGAAAAAGCAACACACTCTGCACTCCAAGAGAATGGAATTTACAAACACACACAGCCACACACATATGCCCCAAAACAAAGCAGTTACTGGGTGTATTGTATGTATGAGTCCAGATGATTCATGGTTGTATAGATAAAATCCTGTGTAAGGAGACATGTATGAGAGGAATATATACATATGGTATAGGTGCATGACACAATGATACTCTCTACAAACTCCACTTGCTTTGTTTCATTTCATTTCATTCTGTTTCATTTTTGAAGGCTCCACCATGTTTGCACGCATCAGCCTTGGTCACCTAATGGCAGCTCTCTATGCTGCTCGATCTCTGGCAGCTTCTTCTTTTTTTTTTTTTTTTTTTTTTTTTTTTTTAATGCGAGGAAGAAGGAACCAAAGGCTTAGTCCCCTAGCCCTGAGGTCACACTCAATGACCTCCCCCCAGGTCCTTTTCGGTCTACCTCTCGCCATCCTACAGCCAACAATAACACTTCTCACTTTCTGCACCCAATTATCATTCCCCTTCCTCTTCACATGCCCAAACCATCTCAATCTACCTCTCCTCATCTCAACACCAATACACTCCAGTACAACCCTACATCCCAACTCTTCCATTGTAAACCTAGCCCCTCCCAAACTTTGTATTCAGGAACACACTGCACATCCGCCTAATCAATGCCATTTCTGTACATTTAAGCCCACAAATATCCCCTTCCTCTACAGCCCAGGTCTCGCCCTACCATATAGCATTACACTCCTAACACATGTCGCATACAAAGATCCCTTACTGTGGAGGGAGAGCCCTCTCAATGTCAGGAAAGGCAACAGCTCTCTGAACTTCTTCCAACCACTCCTCACTCTAGCCACAGAGCTAGCTCCTGCTCCACCTCCAGCATATAACATGTTTCCCATATAACAAAACTCTTCCACACACTCATGAGACTCACCAGCAAGTTCAATCCTTTCGTGCCTGGCAATATCCAAACGCTCTCCCTGACACACAGCACAAATGAAATCAGCATTATCTCGCAGTCTAGCTACCTCTAATACCCACCCACTTATCACAATCACTGCACAAGATGGAATTACTTCCCACGCCCTTGTGACACATGGCACATGGCACATGGCCACTCCCCCTATTCTTATCTCAATGTCACCTGCACACTAAATCTCAGATCAACAAGAGAGAAAGCAAGGGATAGAGACACACCCAGACACACAGACAAAGAAACATATCTTGTGATTTACAGTCTACACTTCATTTTACAAAGACAAGATCCAAGTTTATGACAGTTATTTCTAAAACATGTCAGGATAGGAAATAATTCAGACTGGATTCTCATGTACAGTCATGAGCAAAATTTCACTAACAGCCCTCTGCCAGCATTCTGTCATGCCTTCTATACATTTCCTCCCTAAATGATCAAGAGTATCTTTCCCTGTCATATTATCCTGCTGCGTGTTTCATACTAATATCACCTAAAAACAGTTCATGCAATACCATTCACTGCCACAGAGAGCTGAGAAGTGTCTGAGAATTTTTGCTCCTCGCTGTTCATAATGCAATTAGGAATGAGGTAAAAAAGGTCAAACTTATTTTATTTTCCATCATGTGTTCCAATAATGATGTAAAAAATCTGAGATATGCCTTCCCGCTTGCCATCTCAATGTTAGTCCATCTCAAGAGAATTTTTTCCTTTAATCTTTCCATCTTCAGACAACTCTATGTAGCTTTCAGGTGACTTTTCAAACAGGAGGCATTAGATATTGACTTCATAACCCCCTTCATTTTCTAGAAGTCTGTATAATGTTGAACAAAATAATCTGGAAACAGCAAGAATGAACCAAAATATTTTGCCAACAGATTGATGGTTTTCATAATGTAAACAATGATACTCTCTATGGCAGCGGTTCCCAACCTGGGAGCCATGGCCCCCAAGGGGGCCATGGGACATTGACTGGGGGGCCATGGGCCTTATTGGTAATATAAGATATTATAAGGTATTTGGTCTGGGTAAAACCTGACAGAAATCAAGTATGAAATATACCTTACTGTGCTAGTTTAGCCTTAAGTATATTGGGGTAATTACAGTTTTCTGCACAATATCAAATATTAAAAATATATAAATATACGATCTGAGTTATATAGGGGCCATGGAGCTTCTCATATTTTTCTCGGGGGGCCACAGGACCAAAAAGGTTGGGAATCACTGCTCTATGGTAATGCCTCACCTGGGTCTTTGCTGTCAATGGAGGTGAGAATAGACTTGAGGAAGGCATGGGTGAAGTTGGTGTGGGGTACAAGGTCACTCTGCAGGATGGCCAACGTCTCCTGAGTGGTTGATGATGTGGTGGAGGGGGGTGGTGGTGTCCTGCCCCCCTCCAGCCCCAGCACACCACCCTCGCCCACTCCACTGCCATCGCCGCCACCTCCACCAACACCACCTCCACCAGTCAGCAGTGAAAGACCACTTGGAACACTGCGCAAATACAAGTGTTACTATAGCCCATTTGGCTACTCTAAACTGACAAAGATCCTAAATCCTTTCATCATCACTATCTCATGACTAAGACTCATCAAATTTCACACAACCACAACAAAGCATTCATCCAGTGGGGGTGGTCCAGTTCAATGAGATAACAACAAACCAAGTTTATACCAGTAGCTACTGCTTTCTTCATGTTAAGCTTACCGTAGCTAAATTAAGTTCTTATTACAAGGAAACCACTCTTGTGTTCTTTTTTGTATTAAATCAATATTAATTACAGAAAAACTGCCTATTAAAGCTCTACAATCACCTATAAAGCTGGGCAGCCAGTTGCCCCTAAGTTACCATACAGAAAGTAATTACAATATGGAAGAGTTATATTTTGGAACATATCCCTGACTTGCAGTTATGAAGGTTGGCAGTGCATCTTTAGTGAAAAATGTTACACTGTCCTGTGTGACAACAGCTATGGATATTTATGAAGGAAATAAAAAAAACAAAAAAACAAAAAAAATCAATCACACTTACAGTTTTAGTAAAATATGAAGCATCAGTATTAGGCTATACAGTACTCAAAAACAGTTGATGAGTAAACAATCAATGAAGTAAACACACACGACCTAGCCCACAATCAGGTACAGTAATAACAAAATCATTATTTGATATGATAAAACTGATTAGATACTCTAACCATAAACCACTGTATGCAACAGAATGGGTCACATAACCATCATCCAGTATTACCTGGGGTTTAGGTAACTTAGAAAAGGACCTCTTTTAGCCCTTAAGTTCAATCTCCCCCAATCCTACGATATACGCTACAAGATAAAAAACAAAGTTACTTGCACTGGAATGCCAGGCAGAAGACCACATCCCATGAAATAGTGTTGGGGCATGTTTTGGCTGCTTGCTTTCAACCATACTTTATTACATAATACAATATGCGGAGCTTCTTATGACATACAGGACTGGGAATATATGACACACAGACAGGGTGACCAGAAAAAAATTTGCCAAACCTGGGAAGGCTATTGTTGCATTAATTTTGAGCATGGAACCAAGTCTCAACATTTATCAAGCTATAATTAGTGATGACAAATGAGGAATACCACTTTGAACCATATGGTCACTGGTAAACACAGCTCTGTAACTGACGAGAACTGGATCCACGATCATACACCACCCATTGCAGTACTAAAAAATCAGCCCAAGAATAGCTTTTATGTGTGTGAGGGAGGGGGTAAGAGGGTGAACAGGCGTGGGAGGGAAGAAGGGTGGGAGCGGGTGTGTGGGTGAGGGAGAGGAGGGAGGAGGGAAGGGAAGAGGTAAGGGAGAGAATGAAGGGAGTAGGTGTGGAAGAGGAGGGAGGAAGAGTAAGTGAGGGAGAGAAGGAATGAGTCAGAGTGTGAGAGAGGGAGGGAGGGAGGGGGAGTTCGGATGAGTAAGAGAGAGTGGGGCTAGCATGGGATGCAGGAAGGGAGGGACCAGGTGGAGAGGGAGGGAGGGAGGGAGGGAGAGAATGTGGCCTTGATCCTGCAATTCCCACATACCATAAAGAAGTGAAAAGACACAATGACCTTTACAGTCTCTCTCTCTCTCTCCTACTATGCGATACATCATTACTTTGCATCACCATTCCCCTCCCCTCCCCTCCCCTCCCTCTCTCTCTCTCTCTCTCTCTCTCTCTCTCTCTCTCCTACTATGCAATACATCTCTACTTTGCATCACCATTCCCCTCCCCTCTCTCTCTCTCTCTTTCTCTCCTACTATGTGATACGTTTCTACTTTGCATCATCATTCTCACACACACACACACACACACACACACACACACACACACACACACACACACACACACAAATACGTATACAAACACGTACTAGTACAGCACATACGAATAAATACAGACATTCTCTCTCTCTCTCTCTCTCTCTCTCTCTCTCTCTCTCTCTCTCTCTCTGACCTTTAGCTGTAACGTGGGCTGATCTATTAATACCAACGGCTGTAGTGACCTGTTATCCATCTATCTACTTACTTGCATCTACCTATCTACAGGAAGAGGAGGAGGAGGAGGAGGAGGAGGAGGAGGTAAAAGAAAAAAAAATGAAGCGTAAGCAAAGGAAAAAAATGGAAGTGAATGAGGCAAAGGAGGGCGAAGAAGGAGGAGGAGGAGGAGGAGGGGGAGCAGGAGGAGGAGGAGCAGAAGGAGGAGGAGCAGGAGCAGGAGGAGCAGGAGCAGGAGGAGCAGGAGGCAAATAAGCAGCAGAAAGAGGGAAAGGAGAAAGAGAAACAGATAAACCAGGAGAAATAAGCAGGTTAAGGAGCAGAAGAAGGGGAAGGCAAAGCAAGAGAAGTTGAAGGAAGAGGAAGATGAGTTGGAGGAGAAAAAATCGTGGAGAGAAGGTACTTAAAGATGGGGCTCACACAGATATACCATAAGGAGGAGGAAAGGGAGGGAAGGAGGGAAGAATCTGGAGGGAAGGAAGGGAGGAGGAAAGTAGGAGAGAAGACTGGGAGGGATATGGATAAGGGAAAAGGAGGGAGGAAAAGGGGAGGAGAAGTAGGAGGAAAATGGGAAGGAAGGGTGAATGAAGGAAAATGAGGGAGGGAGGGAGGGAGGGAGGGAGGGAGGGAAGCAAGGGGGGGGAAAATGTGAAGAGATACGGAGGAGGAAAAGACAAAATAAAGAGGAGAGGGAGGAGGAAAACAGGAGGGAAATGAATGATGAGGAAAGAGGAAAAGGAGAGAGAGGAAAGTGGGAAGGGGGGAGGGGGGGAAATGGGAAGGGAGGGAAGGGGGGGAATGGGAAGAGAGGGAGGGAGAGGAAAACGGGAAGAGAGGGAGGGAGAGGAAAACGGGAAGAGAGGGAGGGAGGGGGAGGAAAGAGGAAAATGGGAGGGAGGGGGAGGAAAAGGAAAATGGGAGGGGGGAGAGGGGAAAATGCGAGGGGAGGGAAGAAGGGTGGAAAATGGGGAGGGAGGGAGTAAAATGGGAAGGAAGGGAGGAAGGGAGCAAAATGGGTAAGGTGGGAGGGAGGGAGGGAAGGAGAGAGAAAATGGGAGGGAGGGGAGGAAAGAGGGGAGGTAAGCTGCCCGCACTGACGCTATCCTCCCTCCTTCCCTCCTCTCCCTCCCTTCTTCTCCCTCGCTTCCTCTTAAGCTACTCACATATCCCCCTCCCCCTCTCTCTCTCTCTCTCTCTCTCTCACACACACACACACATAAATCTTTGAGAGAGAGAGAGAGAGAGAGAATGGTGTCACACAGTACAGTTCTGTAACCACAAATTTCCCTCTTCCTGTATCACAACTACCACCATCATCTCACCTACCACTATCACCACTACTATCACCACTACCACTACCATCACGACCACCACCACTACCACTACCACTATCACCACTACTACTACCACCACTATAACCACCACTACTATTACCACCACTACCACTACCACCACTACTACTATCACCACTATCACTACAAGCCCCCGTAACCACCACTGCTAGTGCTGGAGAGGGACCCCTTCGCGTGGTGGCACTGATATGACTGGACGGTGAAGCTGCCCTGCCATACAAACAACAACTACTACTACCACCACCACCACCACCACTACTATTAATACTACTACTACTACTACTACCTTTCAACCTACATACATACATACAAAACACTCAACCACCACAAGAGTAACTATGAACACTTCACAATTTATCACCATCAAAACTCCTGTCACACCCATAGGCATTAATATATAGTCAGAGAACAGTATGTAACAGTCCTAGGCATTCATATGATCATAGCACAATATGTAACACAAGCACAAAATGTACTAAGCAGGTGGATGATATGTCTGGCGCATCAGGAGGAGAAACACAACCATCCCCTAGGCCAGACCACGTCAATACCAGGATGTACGTCAAACACACTGATGTCACTCACGGAACCAGCTAGCCATGTGACGGATGCACGCTAGACTAACACACACACACACACACACACACACACACACACACACACACACACACACACACACACACACGTCAGCCAGCGGGACACCAGGCAGTAATGTATCCCCAGAAATTTGGAGTGGGAGTCAGTAGGAGATAGGGGAGAGCATAAGTTAGGCAGCAGAACAGGAGACTGGCAGCCAGTAAGAGATTTATCAGTAGGTCACGTCACTCTCCATCACACAAGTCCTGGGGAAGGCAGTGAAAGATGTAACTGTGCCACAATAAACCCCTGGGTGTCTCTACCTCACCTTCATTTACGATACGAGATAGACAGAGAGGAGGGGGGGTGAGACAGAAAGGCCTACCTCGAGACTAGAGAGATAAAACCCACAAATACACCATCTCCACGCTATCCAACGCCTCACGACTCATTACACTGGTAGCAGCCCACATTAATCTATACTGGTGACATAGGTGCCTACAATCCCAACCTCCTAAGCTTCGGCTGTTATCTACATTTGGCAGCAGTAGTAATCGACGGTACTCTACGATGCCCGACACTGCTGGCAACGATTCTCTACAATCTCCACATTACTGACACTCGTGGCACCTACCTACCTACCTACCTAGACACCTGCCTACCTTTCCACTTACTGACACACCCACCTACCTAACATCACCACTCCTTCAACATCACAGCTATTAACATCAGTTGTACCTAACACCTAACTTCTTATCACCATCTCTAACACCACAACTCTATAATTATCACCACCAAATCACACATTGCTAACTTTCTCCTCTACCTTTATTTCGAACGCCAGTTACAGGAAATACCCTCTCTCTCTCTCTCTCTCCTTTTTTTCTTAACTATTCCTAAGCTGGCTACGGGAAATACCCCCCTCTCTCTTTCACACACACACACACACACACACACACACACACACACACACACACACAGAAAGAGAGAGAGAGAGAGAGAGAGAGAAAGTGGCAGTGAGGCAAGGAAAGGAAATGAAGGGAGAGTGGGGGCGATGAAGTTAAGAATGCTACAGCCACACCTGGCGACAGTACACACACACACACACACACACACACACACACACACACACACACACACGATGCCAGTCTCTGTCTGTCTGTCTGTCTGTCTGTCTGTCTCTGTCTCTCTCTCTCTCTCTCTCTCTCTCACACACACACACACACACACACACAAAACTGTTCATCTAGACAGTTAACCCTTCTGCTATGTAGGGTTTCTCTCCACAGAGGCTGGGTTCGGACTTAAATACGCACACACACACACACACACACACACACACACACACACACACACACACACACACACACACACACACAAAGCCAGATTTTCGTCCTTTTGCAGCTTATTTCACGCAGATCGATAGCAGAATCAGGCAATACTACGGCTCTACATTCTTCCAAAGCAGCCTACTTCTTTGCGGCGCGCATCATAGTGTTTATCGTTGCATCTCAAAATTCCAGATGGAGAGATTGCAATTTTTGGCCCATATGGAGGAAAATGGCTATGGTCAGATTTGTGGGCTGCATGACTGACAAGGGAAACGTATGGCAAACGAATAAAATGTTATGTGAAAATGTATTGCAGGATTTGGGAGGTGCAGGTGTGAATGGAAAGGTATGTTTGGAGAGGAGTATAGGCCAAGCAGAATTAGTGGTTTGTGTATGAATGAAAGTATTGAGAAGCTGGTGTGTGTGTGTGTGTGTGTGTGTGTGTGTGTGTGTGTGTGTGTGTGTGTGTGTGTGTGTGTGTGTGTGTGTGTGCGTGCGTGCGTGTGTGTGTGTGTGTGTGTGTGTGTGTGTGTGTTTTGCATGGGGGTAGTAATAAATAGGTTTGGGAAAAATATATACCCGATATTACGCTTCACACACACACACACACACACACACACACACACACACACACACACACAATCCCCCTCCCCCTCTCTTTTTCCCCTATACCCACATAGTAGCAAGGCAAGGAGCCAAGGCATTACTTCAGTACCTCCCTCCCTTCCTCCATATCTCCCTCCCTCCTTATCTTTTTGCCTACCTTCTCTCTCACTTCCCTCCTCACCACTGACCGTTCCTACTCTTCCCTCCCTCCGTCTTCTTTTTCTTTCTTTATCACTTTTTCTGTTCTTCTTTCAAATTCTCGTTTCTCTCCCCCACTTCCCTATTTTTCTCTTCTTTTTCACTTCTTACTTTATTTGCTGATATGTGGCATTTCACTGTCCACCATTCTCTTTCTTTTTGCAGTTTTCATTTTCTTCACTGCTCTGTCTTTCATATTTCACTCTCACACACATTCATTCTTTGTTTCATTTTCTATTTCACTCTCTCTCTCTCTTTAATATTCGTCCCTCATTTCATCTTTTCAGTTCGCTTTATTTACAGTCTTTCTTTTTCCCATTACGCTGTTTCCCCCCTATTCTTCCCCCTTCCATATCATTTCATACTGTACTTCATTTCCTTTCCTATAGAAGTCGTTTTTTCCTTACCTTTCCATTCTTACTTCATTTCCTTTGCATCTCTTCTCTCGCCTTCCACCCATCGTCTTCTTTCCTCCTCCCTCCTTTTTCCTCAAGCATTATATTCTTCCCCATCTCCTTACCTTCCCGATCCTTTCTGTTCCTTCCTTTCGTTCCTTTCCACATATCCTTCCCACCCACTTTTATTCCCATTCCTGTCAATTATCCTTTTCTTTTCTCTCCCTCCTACACTCCTTCCCTCCCTCTCCTCTCCCGTCTCCATTCCTCCCTTCTTATCTCCATTTCATTCTTCCCCTCCCCCCTCATTTCATCTCATCTCCTCCCTCCTTTGCCTCTCCTCTCCACCCCTTTTCTTTTCTCTCCCCTCTTCCTCCTCCACTCCTTCCCTCCCTCTCCTCTCCCGTCTCCATTCCTCCCTTCTTATCTCCATTTCATTCTTCCCCTCCCCCCTCATTTCATTTCATCTCCTCCCTCCCTTGCCTCTCCTCACCACCCCGCCTTTCCCGTCCCCTCGCCTATACTGACCCCTCGCCTATACTGACCTCTCTTGTATAAGCTCACAGGGTCCCTCTCCTCCCTCTAGTGGCGGACTTTTCATCTTCCCACTGCCCCTACGACATCACAGGGGCTGCGGGTGTGGAGGTGTGGATGTGGATGCGGGCGGCATGTGGGGCCCTGGGTGACGCTGGATGACCCTGCCCACACACACTGTCATCCACCCGAACCACTGGCAAAATCTGAAAAGAAATGGTAACTTAAAAGATAAATCTGGTGTTCTTTGGGCAAGAAATATAACCAGGGTTGGCATAAAAAAAAAAAGCTTGTTTTTTTTGTTTTTTTTATTTTTTATTTAATATCGTTAAATTTTACATACAAAAATGACTTATTTAGTCTCTCTAATTGCCTTACTCAGTAACTCATCTGCCTTTTCCCTATAATGAACTTTCCTCTTGGGGTATTTTTGGATGTGAGTTATCACTCTTTCAATTTTAGCACTTTATTATTTGGTGGCAGTATTGCAGGCTGCCTTCTGTTCATCATTTTCTACAGTATCAACTTCATCCCATTCTGTTGCCTTTTTTCTGCCGCTACCAGCAGGCATTTTGTTGCTGTCGTCCTCTAACTACCAAGGAGAAACTGAGACTGAGACACTGAGTACCGTACTGAGTCAAGAGTAGTCAAGCCAACCTCACCTGTCCAGTTCCTGTACAGTACAAGTTAACAGAGGCTTTGTCCACCCGGAACACCTCGTAACAAAAACATGACTTAAACAGGTGTCTGCTCTTCAGATAACATTAAAACCTTCTGTTTCATTCTAAATTACTTATTAATCGCTTATTTTAACTGATTTACATATAAATATGAGGAATAAGAAAAAACAAAAAAAATAAAACCCAATAAAACCCCCCCAAAAGAGTGGGTTGGTAAAAAAAAAAAAAAAAAAAAAAAAGGGGAGGGGGTGTTCAAACCCAGAATATAATAGCCTAACAATTCTATAACAGCTGTAGTAGATGCAACCCCAAGCTCATCTGTACACGAACTTCAAACTGTCAACTACCTGCAGGTCCGTCCTCCTAATTTCATGGGGATACGAGTTGAGGGACGTTTTATATAACCAGGCAACTCCACTGTCCAGTTACAATGATGCCACCATGTGAAGCTTCTTTCACGTAGCCGTGTGGTGAAAAAAAAAAATACTATTATGGCTATATACCCCTTCCACAGCACTTCTTTGTGACTAGCATCATATTCTAGTGCTAATCTAATATTACATCTAAGCATTTTTGGGCTAAGTTAAAGCAAAAATGGCATAATACAGAACTGATTATCGTTGTGCTGGCTTAATGATGGTGGTAATGGTGTGTTAATGATGAAAGATGATGGTAGGCAGGATGGCAGGGGGGACTAATGATGATACTTCTTTAATGTGTCTGACTCTGGGCACAGACTAGACAGCCCGTTCCCTAAGGCCCGGCAGTGCTCCTTCTCATTCACATATCGCCAATTACACAGTCCTTCCCCACCACATTTCTCAAAACTGGAGAAATCTTTTACATTCAGGTATACTACTATTAACAAGGGTATTTTTAACGTATGGTGACGGTGGAAGAAGCGTGGCAATGTGACAGTAGGGAGATCGTGTTGGTAGGTAGTGTTGGCAGTGGTGGTAATGTATGGTAATGACAGTAGGAAGATCGTGTTGGTAGGTGATGGCAGTGTTGGCAGTGGTGGTAATGTATGGTAATGACAGTAGGGATATCGTGTTGGCAGTGGTGGTAATGTATGGTAATGACAGTAGGAAGATCGTGTTGGTAGGTGATGGTAGTGTTGGCAGTGGTGGTAATGTATGGTAACGACAGGTGTTGATAAAGATGACAGTGTTAGTGGCAGTAGTAGGTGGTGGCAAAGATGGTAGTACTGGTGGCAGATGGTAGTAAAGATGACAGCACTTGTGGCAGTGGTAGGTGGTAGTGCTGGTGTGGTAGGCTGTGGTACCAGGAAGGGGTGATAGTGGTAGGGTGTGGTAATGAAGAGCGATGGTGCAAATAGTAATAGTTTGGCAAGTGTGTTGATGATGACGAGGGTGATAATGTCAATTCTGATAAGGTGCAAAGGGGGAGGCGAAATGTTGGTAGGGAAGGTGGAAATGTTGGTAGGGGAGGTGGAATGTTGGTGGCCAGAGAAATGTTGGTGGGGGTGGTGGAATGTTGGTGGCCAGAGAAATGTTGGTAGGGGTGGTGGAATGTTGGTAGCCAGAGAAATGTTGGTGGCCAGAAAAATGTTGGTAGGGGAGGTGGAATGTTGGTGGCCAGAGAATTGTTGGTAGGGGAGGTGGAATGTTGGTAGCCAGAAAAATGTTGGTACCTGGAGAAATGCTGGTAATGGGAGGCGGAATGTTGGTAGCTAAAGAAATGTTGGTAGGGAAGGCGGAGTGTTGGTAAGGGGAAGGCAGAATGTTAGTAGAAAATGTTGGTAGGGAAGGCAGAAAATTGGCAGAGAAATGTTGGTAGGCGGAGGCGGAATGTTGGTAGCAAATGTTGGTAGGCGAGAGAGGCTGAGTTGCAGGTTTCAGAAAGGTCAGGGCAAAGGTCAAATCCAAGAAGCTCTCTCTCTCTCTCTCTCTCTCTCTCTCTCTCTCTCTCTCTCTCAAGTTTTCAAAGGGGAGGGAAGTGAGACAAGCTGAAGGGAGGGAAGGAGGAAACTTCTTATCTTGCTTGTTTCGATGGAGAGAGAGAGAGAGAGAGAGAGAGGTGGGGGAATCGTAGGAGGAAGGAATGCGGAGGGAGACGAGAAAAAGGAGTGTGTGAGAATAGTGAGAGCTGAGAGAAGGCAGCGAAAACGTGTGTGTGTGTGTGTGTGTGTGTGTGTGTGTGTGTGTGTGTGTGTGTGTGTGTGTGTGTGTGTGTGTGTGTGTGTGTGTGTGTGTGTGTGTGTGTGAGAGAGAGAGAGAGCATGCGTGTACCCATGGTCTGTATAGGTGGGTGTATATATGGACCCCCAATTAAACCCCTTCAGCACGATAGCGTCTTCATTAATGCTATCTCTATTACCTGCAGACAGACGATTTCCCTCAGCCTGGGAGGTGGATATATAAATAGTCCCCCTGCAGCTGAATAAAATCGTCCGAGATAGTAAGAGAAACGAAACTAATAATCTCTCTCTCTCTCACACACACACACATACACACACACACACACACACTCTCGAGTCTGGAATGACGTGGAAAGGATGACGTCAGAGTGAGGTTCCCATGACGTCAGAGCTCTCTCTCTCTCTCTCTCTCTCTCTCTCTCTCTCACACACACACACACACACACACACACACACATCCTCATTTGGTCTGGCTCTCCGACCCTTTCCTCTTTAATCTCTCTCTCTCTCTCTCTCTCTCTCTCTCTCTCTCTCTCTCTCTCTCTCTCTCTCTCTCTCTTCGTTCCCTCCTTGCCTCACTTATATAAGATGGTTGGGGAGATGGGGAGGGGGAAGGAGAGGCGGAGGGGGGTGAGAGAGTGGGTGGATGTGGGTGGGGTCGGTCTGGGTGTGGGTGTGAGGCGTGGGTGTAGGTACAGGTGTGTGTAGGAGTGGGTGTGGGTGGAAGGAGTGGTTGTAAGAGTGAGTGTAAATGTGCATGTGGGTGGAAGTGGGTGGGGTTGGCATGGGAGTGGGTGTACGTACCGGTATGGGTGTGTGGGAGTGGGTGTGGGTGTAAGGAGTGAGAAGAGTGGGTGTGAATAGGTGGAGTGTTGCTGTGTGGGTGTGTGTGTGTGAAAGAAGAGTGTGGGCGTGAATAGCTGATGGGGTGTTGCCGTGTGGGTGGGTGTGAATGACAAGTGTGGGTGTGGATGTGGAGATGGACGTTGGTGTGGATGTGGGTATGCTTGTAAGGAGTAGGAGTGGGTGTGGATGAAGGTGTAGAAGTGTGTGTGGGTGTAGGACTGGGTGGATATGTAAATGTGGGTTTAGGTACCGGTATTTGTGTGGGTGTGGGCGTGCAGAATGGGATGACTGTGGGTGTGCATGAGGGTGTGTGTGTGTGTGTGTGTGTGTGTGTGTGTGTGTGTGTGTGTGTGTGTGTGTGTGTGTGTGTGTGCTGCCTATGTGTGCCACCCCAGTAAGTAATTAGGCCTATGGATGTATATACGGTACCCTAAACGAACAAATTCAGTCACCATAACGCCTACTGAAACGACACACACAATAAAACAAAATAAATATAAACCAAAGCGAATCTCCCGTAGCAAAAAAAAACAAAAACAAAAAAACAGCAGCAGAAATAAAACAAACAAAAAGTCACACTGATAGCCTACTGTTCTTTAGGAGCTACAGGACTGCTTGCAACCCCTTCAGTAAGATGGGTCACCCTAATGCAGAGGAAAGTAATTTAGCTGCAACGGTAAGTAAAGAAATAAATATATAAATAAATAAATCAAATGTTATGCTAAGGGCGATGCTGGTTTGGGGAACTGAAGGGAAACTATTGCCAACCATCTGCGGAAATATTGATCCTGAGAGAGAGAGAGAGAGAGAGAGAGAGAGAGAGAGAGAGAGAGAGAGAGAGAGAGAGAGAGAGAGGAGGTAACAGGATGTGATAAGTGCGTGCGTGGGAAGGAAAGAGAGGAGTGTATGTGGGAGACTGTGTATGAGGGAGAGGTGGTGTGTGTGTGTGTGTGTGTGTGTGTGTGTGTGTGTGTGTGTGTGTGTGTGTGTGTGTGTGTGTGTGTGTGTGTGTGTGTGTGTGTGTGTGTGTGTGTGTGTGAGAGAGAGAGAGAGAGAGAGAGAAGGGGCAGGGCGTTGGTTACTCTCCCTTCTAACACTTACACACGCTCTCTCTCTCTCTCTCTCTCTAATTTTCCTTCAAGTTTCGTCACTCTCACTCACTCCAAGGACACTGGACGCTTGCACACACACACACACACACACACACACACACACACACACACACACACACACACACACACACACACCTCGCCCTCTCCCTCTATCCCCCCTCCCTCACCCCCCTACATGCCCCTCTTCTCTCACTGCCCTTCCCTCACCACGTCTCCTTAAAACACCTATGACTATAATACCTAGAATCGCAGGTACACTACAGGTAATAATAATAATAATAATAATAATAATAATAATAATAGTAGTAGTAGTAGTAGTAGTGTGATGGGTCCAGAGGCAGTGAGATTCTACTCGAGACTGGCAGAGGTTCTTTCTGAGAAGAAACGTCAACCGCAGAGTTCTGTTATGGTCTGGATGAGATGTCTGTCATTCTCCCTGGTGAGGTCTGCTCTGCTATGTCTCAGGGGCACAAGATCATCAGCCCTCAGGCCTGTCTCTCTGGCGGGTATGGATTACGAAGCTACAGTGGTCGAGATTCGCATAGACCAGCGACTCCAATAGTTTAATGTCTTTAGTTACACTGTAATATCAATAAATATTAAATAAAAATAATAATAGTAATAGTAGATGGTTGGTAACCACAGCCGTTGGCGTGCTTGGGGCAGGAGGATTGTAATATGAGGGTTAGTGTTAACCTTCACATTACAACTCCAAATGGTGAACTGTATTAGCAAGGTTGGTTTTGATCTTCACAATATAATTCCCCAGTGGATGGAGGTGATTTGATTAAAAAAAAAAGTAGTAGTAGTAGTAGTAGTAGTAGTAGTAGCAGCAGCAGCAGCAGCAGCAGCAGCAGCAGCAGCAGCAGCAGCAGCAGCAGCAGCAGCAGTAGTAGTAGTAGTAGCAGTAGAAAATATAATAATGGAAGGGTCTTTTGTTTCTAATAACTTAAGAAGCGGCAGTTTTTCTAAAGGAACTTACTAGACCTCGAAACATGTATACTGTATGATCAAGTACCCGGTACCTCGTCAGTGCACACAGGCCTTCAGGTACACACACACACACACACACACACACACACACACACACACACACACACACACACACACACGTCATCGCAGGCACTCACATGCTCACATCCACTTCCCCCCCACATGCACATACGTCATCACAAGCACTCATACAGTATGCTGACACACACACACACACACACACACACACACACACACACACACACACACACACAAAGCCACTCGTATACGCACACAGATGCACACAGTCCTATCAGGTGTCTCAATGGGCATCCCCCTCTACTTATGACTCATTCACTCTCCCCTCATGCCTCCAACTCAGCGACCTATTCTCTCTCTCTCTCTCTCCCTCTCTCTCTCTCTCTCTCTCTCTCTCTCTCTCTCTCTCTCCCTCTCTCTCTCTCTCTCTCTCTCTCTAACTGAACCTCTTTAGTTTCTCCTTAATCTTTTCCTCACACGCTCTTTAATATTATTTGTATTTATCTTTTTTTATTTTACCATCCATAATGTGTTTTTCGCCATTTTTAACCTGTTCCCTCTTCCTCCTTCTGCTCCTTCCTCCTCCGCCATATTCCTTCAATCTTCCTCCTCCTCTCCCTCCTACACTCCGTTTCTCCTTCCCTACCTTATCTTTTATCTCCTCTTTCTGCCTCTCCGTCTGTTTGTCTGAAGCTAAAGAACGGCATACGGAGCAGTTAATTTCGAATGTTTGAATAATGAGTAAATAGCCTGCAGTCAACGCACTAAATCTGTAGCCACCTCTTTTCATGACTTCTCCTCATTTGGTGTTTTCCTGTCTCTAAACTATTTGATCATGTTCACCTCTCTGAAATAATAAGCAAATGGGTTAATATGACGATAATGTAGTAAAACTCGGCAAACGATGATAATGACGATGACGATGACGATGACGATGATGTTGTTGATGATGATGAGGAGGAGGAGGAGGAATGTTTCCCTTTTGATCTTACCTCCAACAGGTCCTACCTAACCCTCCTTTTTTTCTTCTTCTGTTTTTTTGATACACGGTTCCGGTACTCTATTTACCTATATTCTGTAGCTGCCATTCACAGTGAGCCCCCTTATCACTTCTGAGAAAAATGTAGCTAAAAGTCGTCACTTTGGAATGAGTAAACAGCTTAATGAAATCAACAATCTCCTTGACTTCAACCAACATTCCTTCACTCCTCCTTATCCCTGCCCTCTCCATTTCTACTTCCCTTACCG
Source organism: Coenobita brevimanus (assembly GCF_032717465.1). Classification (NCBI taxonomy): domain Eukaryota; kingdom Metazoa; phylum Arthropoda; class Malacostraca; order Decapoda; family Coenobitidae; genus Coenobita; species Coenobita brevimanus. Next base: position 50,375,685 of record NC_136991.1, on the reverse strand, counting down.
TAAGTATCCGATTTCCCACCCTCTTCCTCCTAATTCTCCTCTCTCTTCCCTCCCCTAACCTACGCCATTTCCCACCCTCTTCCGCCTCCTCTCTCTTCTCTCCCCTAACCTACGCCATTTCCCACCCTCTTCCTCCTCCTCCTCCTCTCTCTTCTCTCCCCTAACCTACGCCATTTCCCGCCCTCTTCCTCCTCCTCTCTCTTCTCTCGCCTAACCTACGCCATTTCCCACCCTCTTCCTCCTCCTCTCTTCTCTCCCCCAACCTACGCCACGCCACGCACCTATACCACACATTTCCTACGGTCGACTATCCTTCTCCACTCTCCTCCTTCCACCCAACTCTCCTGCCTTACGCTTCCTCATCCCCCCCCCTCCCTACTCTCCCCAACCCCCTTCCAATTCTTCTTCCCTATACCAGCCTATCCCTCTTCCTCCTCCCTCCTGTCCACTCTCCCCTGCCCTATCCTACTCTCTTCCTCATGTTACCTCTCTCTCGACACTCTCCACTATCTCCCTCCCTCCTTCCCTATACCCTCCCCCCCCTCAAACACTTCTTCCCTACACCATCACCCTCCGTCCTCCCCAACTCCATTCCACTATTCACCTTCACCTCTCTTTCTCCTTAAACCCCTAATTACTCCCTTTTAATTGTTATAGTATTAATTCACTTCTCTTTCTCCCCTTCCACGTCTCCTTCCCCAACCTATCATCATTGCCGTCCCTCTCCTTTCATCACCTCCTCCTCTTCCCCCCTTCCCTGCTCCATCCTCATCTCCCTACCTCTCCTCTTCTTCCTCATCCGATCACCTTCCCCTCCCCCCTTCTCTCTCTCTCTCTCTCTCTCTCTCTCTCTCTCTCTCTACTCCACTCACCTTCCTCGCTCCATACTTCTCATTGCTCCACCCTACTGAGTCAGCCTGTCCTCCTCCCATGTGCCTCTTACTCAATATTTCCGTGTGTGTGTGTGTGTGTGTGTGTGTGTGTGTGTGTGTGTGTGTGTGTGTGTGTGTGTGTGTGTGTGTGTGTGTGTGTGTGCTACTTTGTAATTACATACTCGTATTAAACAAGTCAGTCACTACAGTATCATACACGCAAGAACATAATACATACCGAACATACCGTATAGCCCACAGCTGGGGTGACATGACATACCCCTCCATTAAACCTCGCAATTATGATGCTTCAGATCCCATATCATTAACCTAAACCTTTCCCCCACCTTCACACATCCACTGCTACCCTCAATGAACTTACTACTATTTCAGCCCCCATAGCCTGCAATGATTTTACTTGTTTCATTTATTTTGTTTGGAAAGATTGTAAGTTCATGCAATTGCCAGCCTTGTTAACCTGGTGGCAGCCTTCAAAGCTACATGGCCTTAGGGAGCACCTCTCTTCAATCTGAGGTCACGTTGTAGGACATCATACCAAGACTTCGTTAGGTTTACTTCATGAATTGGTGCTGTACCCTCCATTTTCACACACACTGATACCTTCATCCATTTTTTATCCTTCACGGTGTCTACATGCCCAAACCACTTCAATTTCTCCTTATAGGCTATACGGTACCATATCACCAATATTTCTCAACTGCCTAGGCCCCATCCCCTTCTGTGAAGTACCGGTAGCTACAGAATCCTCAGTTAAGCCCTGTGCTATACCATACACCACACGTTGCAGCTGTTCATGTACACCCTATAAAAAAAAGAATCGGGACCCTTACTGCACGATAAAATATGCCACACCGCACGAAGGAATTTGAAGCCCCAACTGAGTTCTGGTGCGTATCAGTGGTCATTGCGAGACGCATCAGCTCGTGGGGTCCCGATTCTTTTTTTTATAGGGTGTACACAATACACGGTACCTGTACGCTCAAAGCTGCAGCCCACAACAACTCCCTTGTACGGTACTGTGTAAGTCATAAAAATGCCCAGCACCCTTGATAAATCTTCACAATCCACCCCACCATAAGCCTTCTCCAAATCCATAAATATGACATCCACAATCCTATACCCGGTACAGTGTTTTGCAATACCGTATATCTGATCTATACACCTCACTATCCTTCCCTTCCCACCCTATTTCTCAGCTACTAATCTCATTTTGCTCTGTAATGCTTTCCATCCTCTCTATTGCCTAAATACACTACATAACTACACTTTCCCCCTCATGTTCAGCAGACTGATCCTACCAAGTTAAAAGTGGGTCAGGATTCTGGCTCATGGGTAGTGAAGGAACAAAAAAAAAAAAAAAGAAATACTAATTTAGATATGAAAAACAACTTTCCAATATGAATGTGGAGAGGATGGAGGGTGAAAGACTGACGAACAGAGTGTATGTGAGTGAGGTGGAGGGGGGAAGAGGGAGGGGGAGGCCGAGGATGAGATGGAGGGATGGGGTGGAGAGGTATATGAGAGAGGGGGATGTGAGTTGGGAGCAGGGCAGTGAAATGGCAGGGGACAGGGCGACTTGGAGGCGATTTGTTTGTGGCCACCCCAAACGGGATTGAGGCGTCTGGCAATAGATAGATACAGAATTAGGCATAATGCTGTAAACACCAGTACCCACTTTCAGAAAAACAGCTTAAAGCAGAAAATACTAGCTTCTAGTCTTGCTAAACGTCTCTGCAGTTTAGAAAGTGATGATATTCCTTTCACAAGCCCTTCAACCTGCAGTAACCATTGCCCTACTTAAGCTACAGTGATGAGTCGATCAGTGGCTGGCACACATCACCATCATCCCAACCTCTTTTCCCATCTAAGGATGGGGTGAGGTACGAGTCTAAAAAAAAAAAAGGAGGGGGGGGAGGAAAACTGCCAATAGTATGCTCAATTAAACAAACCACACTCTCATTCATTCACTATTCATGCCCCCAGAATCCTGATTTCACCTCAGGAATAAACACCCACATTAACACACATCACATCATCTGTCAGTTGAGAGCCAGTCTAACAAAAACTGCACCAGGTAAAAACAGGGGTGCTAAAACCTTATAGCCTACCAGTACTACATTCTTCCACACAGATTTCTTCCTACCAACTTGATCTCTCATCAGTTCCCCAACTTAAACCTCCATAACTTGCTCACCTACACACTCATTTACCATATTTACCCACCTTCTTCTTGCCCTACTATGCCTCCTCCCTCCATACTCACTCAGAAACACTCATGTCATCACCCTGTTTATAACCGCTCTCTGGCCACATGATCATACAAGCTAAATACACTCTCTTCAACTCTAGTGTCCACAGAATTCCTTACACTGCAACCTTTACAAATCACATTACTTATCCTGTCCATTCTGCACACATATTCCTCAATAATCCCATTTCCATTGTTCTTTCTCCTGAATTTTCATTATCATGCCAAATGAAAGTCTCACGCCCACAAGTTAGCCAATTTGGGCACTAAAACTCCTTCATGCAATCCTCTCACAGCTGCCATACTCTTCCCTGTAAGGCACATTACAATCTATTACCGTACTGTGTAATCTTTCCATCAACATACCCTTAGCTTACTTTTTTTCTAACGTACTTAAAATTATCTTCTTGAGCAAACTCATTCACTACCGCAGTTTTGTAAACGGCTCTCTTTTTCAGCCATCATAACAGCATCATCAATATACAGGCAAGGCAACAGAGTCCATTCATTACCATTTTACCAATACTTCAGTCTTCTTCCTATAGCTAACTGCTGTGCTCACTGTCAAGTTATTAACTATGGTACCAAGTATTTCATCTATACCGTACCATATAGCTATACTGACAATACTGGTATATGGTGCTGTAATGAACAACCTACCGTACTGTATGGTGTTAATGCTGGAAGGACCACTAAGTTTCTTCCCCATCTTCACACATGAAGTACTACAAAAGGATATTATTACCCTCAACAAACTCCTTTCTACACCACAGATGCCTATCATAGTCCATTCCTCCTAATGCACTCCATCATAAGCCTTCTCCATATCCATAAATGCAGCCTCTTATTTTCTCCAATGTACAGTATTTATCAACTATCGTCCTCACTGTAAGTATCTGATCTATACATCCCCTAACCTTTCTAAAGCCACCCCGTTCCTCATCTTATCATCTGTTGAGCCAGGTCTATGCACCCTCTCTACATGTACAGTACCCTACCAAACACCTTCCCTGGTATGTTCAAGAAACTAATCCCTCTCTAATTCTTACACTCTTCCTTAGAACCTTTTCCTTTGTACAACTGGATAAGTACTACCTTTCTTTAGTCTCCTGGTACCATAGGCTCCTTCCCTTGTATCCCATGGCAGGCTCCATACTCTGACCATTATGCTCATAGCCTCATCACTACACTCCAACATTTCTCCACTTATGCCATCTGCTCCTGATACCTTCTGCTTATTAAAAATGTTTTCAGTACCAGCATTTCCCACCTACTAATTGGTCTCTATCCCACTGGACTACCACCCCCTCTAACCCACTTTTTCATGCCCCATCAAGTAACTACTCCTTTTTCTTATCAGCTACTGCTAGAAAACTAAAATATTCTCTCCATCACTCAACTTGTACATCATCCTCACCTTCATGCACATTACCATCCACACTCCAAACTTTACCTCCTACCTGTCCCTTCACATTCAAGTCTGCAGTTTCCATTTCTTAGCTATAATTTTTACAATGATCCATACTCGTCATCAACTTGCTTTCTGGATTCATTTAGCTACCATATCATCAATTTTATTGTTTTAATCTCCTACATTCGTGATCATTTCTCATTTTCATTTCTCTAAGTAGCTACATCTCTTTGAAGTGTCTCCATCAATGCCTCCAAATCCTCTTTCATGGCTACAAATATAACTACCAGTATACTGTATTAATTTTGCATTACATAGCTGCTTTCCTCTTTTCATTATCTTACTACCACATACTAATTCATCTGCATCTATAATGCCCTTCTTCACAACATTCCATAGTTCCTCTAGCTACATCTTTCCCCATATCAGGTACAAGTACTTGGGTACTTTCACACTCAAATTCTCTTCATCTTGCCTAACTTCAACCTGTACTTTTCAGCAATTTCATTCTTCACCAGGTTCCACCTATCTATCCATCTATTGCCAGACGCCTTAATCCCACAAGGGGTGGCCACAAATAAATCGCCCCCATGTCACATGGTCCCCAGCCATTTCACTGCCCTGCTCCCAGCTCACACTCCTCTCTCTCATATACGGTACTGTACATCTCCACTCCATTCCTCCATCTCATCCTTGGCCTCCCCCTCCCTCTCCCCCCTCCACCTCACTCACATACACTCTCCTCATTAGTCTCTCACTCTCCATCCTCTCCACATGGCCAAACCACCTCAGTGTATTTCCAAACGCTTTCTATTACATTCACATCAACACCACAATGCTCCTTCGCTTCCTCATTTGTCAGTCTCTCTCTCAATGTAACTCCACATGCTCCTCTCCAATACGGTACAGTACTGGTAACTCACTTCCACTGCTCTCACTCTTGACTTGCTTCCAGCAAGGTCCAAGCTTCACTTCCATACAGTAGAGTTAGTATCACAATACTGTACTTTCTTTTTTTTTCTTTCTTTTTTTTTTTTTTTAGTGTCCGACTCTGGGCAAAGGCTGCAGGGCCTATTTCTCCGGGACAGTGACCCATTCCGAGGCCCAGTAGTCCTCCTACACCTCCACATGTCACCATTTCGGCGCTAACACCCACCTTCCATATTGAATACATGCTAAGGCTGTCTCATACAGGACTGGTGTATTGGTATTTGCGGGGGTGTTTTTACAACATGTTGGTGGGTCATCTGGTAGATCAGGAAAGTCTGCTTTTAGGAGATTCAAATCCTTAAACTGTTCCCTGCCCCAGCCGGGATTCGATCCTGGGTCCATTAGGACTGCAGGCCGCCTCTCTACCGATTCAGCCACCGCCTCCCCCATACAGCGGCTTTTTTACTTCCATGCTCACTTCCCTGTTTCTTATCAGTGCTCTCAAAGAACCAGCAAACCTTTCTTCCTTGTTGCACAGAACCCTTTCAAGCACTTCACCTTCCAAACTTCCACTCTTACTCACCACACTACTCAAGTAGGCCTAGGCTACTTAAATGCACTCACATTTTCCATTTCTCCAGGTTCACTAACTTTATTCTTTCTTATAATATTGGTTCCACCTACCTTTCATGCTTCCATTTATACCAGTACTCGGTATTTAATTCTTATTTTTGCAACCAATGCAGTTATCTAGAAGTGTTAATAATCCTTTACAGTAAATAATCTGGCATAATTAACTCTTCTTCAACCATAAGCAGCCAATGACCGCCTTCTGCTCATTTTCATGTTCCCTTCTCAGCCAAGCACCTAAATCTCTGAATTCATTTGTGTTCAATGTATGTACCAGTATTTGCTAAAAAACACTGCTCTTTCTCCACACTTTTCTGATGAAAACTCCCTAATCCTGTTCCATTCTTTCACACCCATTTTCCTACTAAACAGTAAGGTAGCTAGCTACTCCCTATTTCCTCATTCCCAATCCTCACCCTTCCACTCATATTACCAAGAGAATAACTTTTACACTAGCATTATTTTTTCTTTTTATAACACACACTGTCAACTGAGGAAACAAGTGTTCAATCCCACCTAAGGGCCACTGGCTGACATCAAGAAAGACATCGGCTGCAAGGTGCTACATGCTACACAAAAAAGTCCTCTATGTGGGGGAAACGTCTTTTTCCCTAAAAGAGGGAATAAATGGGAAAAAAAAACATCATCACTGCATTGTACACACTACCAGTATAAGGTACCACATACAATAACTCCTTTTGTGACATCTGACAAACAAATAAAAATACAGGTACCAGTACCTGTGTGGTACTACTACACCACTCCCGGTATGCTCCAGCTGACCCATAATGTCCCACTCCACCCAGTTGCGAGTTCTTCCCTGCCCGGAATAAGGCCGTACCGGTACCGTACCAGGATTTAACATCTTCATTCCAATGAT
>NC_136991.1:50306193-50363693 GCF_032717465.1 Coenobita brevimanus | reverse complement strand
GTTCCATCTCACTCAGGGCCGTATCCAGCACTTTGAAAAAAGAAGGGGGGTGGGTGTGTGGGGGGCGTGAGTCCTGACAGAATTATTTCTCAGTACAGTTAGGAAAAAATAACAATGCTATTTATTTTACTTTTTTAAATAGGATAATACAGGCAAGTGCAATGAAGACGAAGAAAAAGTAGAAGAGGAGGCAGAAGAGGAAGAAGAAGAAAAGAAGAGGAAGAAGACGAAGAGGAAGAAGAGGAGGAGGAAGAATAATACAGGCAAGTGCAATGAAGAACAAGAAAAAGCAGAAGAGAACGTAGAAGAAAAGAAGAAAAAGAAGAGGAAGAAGACGAGGAGGAAGAGGAGGAGGAGAAAGCGATGGTGAAGGTACTGTCCACCCCCGACTAAGGATCCTGTTAGAAGTGGATTTGCGGAATTCCTAACATCTCTTCCTTTGCGATTTAATTTGTACAGTACATTACACCTTAGTTCAGGCTGCCAGTATTAAAATAATAGAAATAATATTAGTGGCAGGTAGGGACGCTCACCATCCACACGCTCGATGTAGTGCTGCTCTCAAGTGACTGCCCTTTCCTTTCTTCCTTCTTTCCTTCCGTCCTCTCCTGTCTTTCCTTCGTCCTTTCCCCTTCCTTATGCCTGCGGGTGACTCTACACTCCCTCTTCTTTCTCTATATTTTGCCCTTAATTCTTTCCTCTTCCTTCTGCCTGTGGGTGACTCTACACTGAGCGACAAGCCGAATGGTTTCCTGTACACAAGGCAACCATTTACTACGCTGGGTGATAACCATATAACCAAATTAAGGCGCCTGGTGGTTTAGGCGGTCCAATCGGATTGAGCCTGTGTAGGTTTATATCCAAGGAGTGATTGGGTTTTATTGCTCACGTAATGCCACTCAGGGATGAGTGAGGCTGGCCACTCTAATCTTAAACGTCAGAACCAACTTGCCTAGCCCCGGGCTCCTACGCTCCTCATGGGGCAACACAGGATTAGATGATGATGATGATAAAAATAATATTGGTAACACGCTAGAGGAAGTTAACGTGAAATAGACAAAATAAACCGCTTAGGAAGAGGAGCTGTGGAGCCTCCGAGTGCATGCTGGGGTCATCACACTTGGGATTGGTGTATTTGGAAAGAGAGAAAGGTGAGAAGAGTGAAAATGAGTTATATGAGAGGCGTGGAAATGTGTTATGTAAGAGGAGCGTGTAGAGTAACGAGGAGAGACAGATGAGGAACTGGAGAAGTGCTGTGGTGATGTGGAAGAGGGAGAGGCGGAGAAATGAGTGAACTGAGAGGAGTGGAAATGAGTAATGTGAGAGGCACATGTGGAGTTACGTGGAGAGACAGACAAATGAAGATCCGCGAAGGAGCGGTTCTGGTGATGTGGAAGAGGGAGAGGAGTGGAAATGAGTTGTGTGAGGATTGGAAATGAGTTTTGTGAAAGAAGCGTATTGAATTACGTGGAAAGGAGAAATGAAGAACAGTGAAGTGTTGTGATTTTAACGGTGATGTGATGGAACGCGGTAGAATACATTGAGATGGTTTGGACATATGGGGAGAAAGGAGTGAGAGATCGACTAGGAGAGTGTGTGTGAGTGATGGAGGGATGGGGTGGAGAGGTGTATGGAGGTGGGGTGAGTTGGAGAGAGGGCAACTTAATGGCGGAAGACAGACTGACATGGAGGCGATTTGTTTGTGGCCACCCTTTCCGAAATAATGACCTACTAAATTTTGGAAAATTGGCGTGTATTTTACCTGTCATGACTTATAATTGCCCTCTTAGTAACCTTCCAAATCTGTTACAAAAAATACATATATTCCTTTCACTCTAACTTGGCTTAAAACTGTCATTCGTCCATCCTTAAATGCTGAACTGTAACAAGAACACTCGAAAATTGTACTAGTCACGAAGAAGTGCTGTGGAAAGGATGCAGAGCCATATCGTCTTATTCTGCCACTGATCTACATAAAATAAGCTGCAAAAGGACGAAAATATGGGTCAAGTTAGAATAAAAACGGTATAGTTGCCAAGTTATTAATGGTGACAGTATGTGTGTGTGTGTGTGTGTGTGTGTGTGTGTTCTTACCTAATTGTATCTTTACAGGAATAAGTCAAGCTCGTATTGTCTCGTGTATTGAACCGTTTTTATCATACATATGCTTAAATTTATGAATTGCTTTGGCACACACTGTTTCATTCAGAAGAGCATTCCACTGATCAATTGCCCAATTTGGAAAACTAAATTTCTTTACGTCTTATCACCTTAACTTTTTATGTAGTTTTTTGCAGTGTCCTCATGCTGATGCTTCCCCATAGGTTATATACTCATTTACGTCTATTTTCTCCTTCCCTGATATGCATTTATATAGCAAAATCATGTGTCTTCTTTCTCTCCTGTAGTGTTGGCAGATTCAGTTTTTCTAGTCTTTCTTCGTAGCTTAGATCCCTTAAGCCAGGTACCCGTCTTGTAGCGGCCCTTTGAATTTTTTCAATCATATCCATGTGTTATATACTTGAGATGAGGATTCCAGACTATTGATGCATACTCCAGGGTTGGTCTGATGAATGATGTTATTATCTTTCTCAGCATGTCTTCATTTGTGTATGTGAATGCTATCCTCATATTTGCAAGCAGTGTCTACATGTTCCGTACCTTCTCACTGATGTGGTCAGCCGGTAGTCTGTTACTAATAATTACACCTAGGTCCTTCTTTTTTTCTGATTGTGTGTGTGTGTGTGTGTGTGTGTGTGTGTGTGTGTGTGTGTGTCCCTAAATCCAGCCCAATCAGTGTGTGTGTGTGTGTGTGTGTGTGTGTGTGTGTGTGTGTGTGTGTGTGTGTGTGTCCCTCAATCCAGCCCAATGTGTTTGTGGGGGGGGGGCATAAATCCAGCTCAGTCAGTGTGTGTGTGTGTGTGTGTGTGTGTGTGTGTGTGTGGCCATAAATCCAGCCCAATCAGTGTGTGGTAGAGTGTGTGTGTGTGTGTGTGTGTGTGTGTGTGTAGCCATAAGTCCAGCCCATACAGTCAGTGGTAGATTTAAGACAGCCTTCACCATGAAAACTGTACTATCTCCCAGACTGTTCCCCTTCTCAGCTTTTGGATCATCCTGCGTCCTCTCAGACAGCAGTCCAGCATCCGACCACCACCACCTCCTGCTTTTAGATGGTAGTAAGTAATACGTTGAATGTTTTCCCTTGGCTAGAGCCTCACAAATATATAAGTGAATTCCTGTTCTCTTCGTAGATCCCAAAATGTTCCTCTCTCAGCTTACGTCCATACGCAACAGGAGTTTGTAACACTTACAACCCTTTTTCTATTACTCTCTCTCTCTCTCTTAGGTGCGTAAACCATGCTGCAGTATCTCCTTGTCGGGTCGCCTTCGAGTTAGCAAATATACCCGTTCAGTATTAAGGTCACTGCCTCTACAATCCCTTTGGCCACTTCATTATTACATGGAGTACAAAGGGAATAGCAGGTAAAGGGGTGGGGGAGGGCTTATAAACGAGCGATAATGTTAGAAGCTTACATTATCAGTAGCGCGACTGATAACACCGAATCCTTTTATCAAACAAAAAATGACGCCATGTTGAGAAAGGGTAGACGTGTTTCCTGCACGGAAATGAACCAAGAACGTCTTTTTATTCATGGAACTCCTGTAGATAAAGAACAATGTAGGTTATTCCAGTACTGCAGATGATGACTGCTGACTGAAATATAGTTAAGAAAAGTTTTGTCAGGTAGTGATTGCAATGCCTTTAATGCAGCTCATGATTGCTGATCGAAGATTTTTTCTCTTTCACGTACTAATTACCATACTGTTTAATACATAAAACATTCACAAACCAGTCTTGCGTGAAACAAAAAAAAGTTTATTGGAAAAGCATGGAAACAAGAAACGGTGCCTGGAGGTGCTATGGTTTTGTCGTGGTCATTCCTTACTGAAAAGTTCCGAAGAGGGTGGATGGCGTTGGGAACCTAAGCATGCGTACTTTCCACACTCAAATGATAATGCAATCATATCGATTTGGTAACGGTCGTTACCGACTTTCCTGTCCAATACGGGTAACAGTGTTACCAGCTACCCCTTCCCCGGACCGTGAGTCAGTCCTTGGACGTGTTCGATTCGGAGAGTTGCCAGGGCTCGCAAGTCAGGTCTGCCGTTATATCGAGAGGCGCCGTGCTTTTGAGCCAGTGACTTGTTAAAGTGTATTCTGTTAGGGAGTTTAACTTATCAATCAAACGTGATTTATATCCAGGGATATTAATTATATCATTTTCTTGAAAACAAGTAAAAGAGGCACCGAATCTCCTTTGCATGACGTTGAAACTCAGTTGGAATACCACTCAGCTTAATTCAGGTAAAGAGGATGTACTAGTCGTTATAATTATTATAATATGACCGTTCCACGTTTGTTCTGATTTGCTAAAATCATTTAACATGCCAAGTAGAGTCGTATGCAGTAATTCTACCTGCACTATCTGGCAATCGCACTCTCCGTGTTGGAAACATTGATAACGCAGTTTGCATCATGAGTCTGAAGTGGGGGGAGGGGAAGTCTGTGTCGATCTCTCTCATTCATTGCTGCGATTTTCCTCGACGCATTACTTCATAAACTGGTTGGTAGAGTGAGCGGATGTTCATTGTTCATATATATTAATGAAGAAATATACCGTTTATGTGTTTGGTGCAGTGCTTAGTTATTCGTGCTGGAATTTGTTTACGTTGCTGTGACTTGTGATATGGAGTGTTCTTGTGGTGCAATAGCTCCACCTTTTCAAAATCAGAAACAGACCTGAAGGAGGAGGAAAATCTTGTTATAACCTCACCATTTTGGCATGAGAGTAGGTCTCGTGGTATTTTTCAGTGTTCGGTTGAATATGGATATGGCCCCCCAAAAATTGGTTTCTGAGCATAAATAAGCGTCCAATGTATTTAACTTTTTCACCCATAACTTGTACTTCGAGAAGAAGTGACGGTTGGATATGAACATACTCAAAACACCATAGAAAAAGTTTGTGATACCGATCCTTGAAAAGTGGGTAAAACCCAGGTTTCATGGGAAAAATCAGGATGGGTCACCCATGATGGGTGGCCAAGGGTAGAAAATTGCCAAAAACTGTTGTGACAGTTAAGGTGTATTGTTTACCGTAAGAAGCTTTTACCGTTTTTATTTTTTATTTTTTTAGAACCGTGAGTTTGTAGTGGCTAGCTTATTTTTGTGTTGAGCGATAGAGAATTTTAATTCTTGGTTGATCCAGCTCCAAACCAGTTGGTCAAAACCTAACCTAACCAACCCTACATTAGCTTAACATGAACGTAATGTTCTTTCACTTAACCAGCCTATCGTACTTACCATAACCTAATCTAATAAGGAATTAATCAGAGCCATGGGTGGTGGTGCTGGACTGACTTGTTACCGTACCTTCATTTCGTTTGAAAATTATATACTTAGCAACTATCCCTCGGTAGTCCTTAAGAAAACATTGGACCACTGTATTTTGCATTTTTTATTTAATGTATATTTTCATGGGACTGGTGTTTTCAGAGTTTGATACTTTTTATTTCTTAAAGTGGTGAAAAGCATTGTTTGGTTACAGTCCATAAAGGCCCTGAAAACGACGCACTCTGCAGTATCGTGAGGTACGTGAAGACATACCGACACCTCTTAGAATGCCACTTTAGAAAGAAATACCCTTGTCAGTCCCTGTTCATCCAAGCCTAACCTTAATTTTCACAGCAGCCCGTCCATACTTACCCTAGCTTAATCAGCCTATTTTATGCCATCTTAACCAAACATAACCTAACCAAACCCCTCCCTTACGTACTCATATTTTACCTGTTCATTGATGGCTTATACTCAGAAATTGCATATCTCACTAAATCAATTCAAAGGCAGATATAAAATTTTGTTAATTTTTAAAAACTGGTCTTATGTCTCCATAAGAATTGCCTCTCCCTCCACCATTTTATGAGAAGGATTTACCAGTAGTGTTTTTATGGTACAGAGAATTTGGGTATGTAATACATTAAAAAGGATCAAAAATACATAATCTGAACATATACTAAAAATCAGGAATAATTAACTGAAGGGAATTTTTATTTCCTAGACATCTTAGAACGAATTAAAATTAGCTCACGAGCACTGCAAAAGTGGGAGTTTTGAAACCTGATCACCGAAGCTACAAAGTCCTTGAAACTACCAAGTTATTGACGTCCGATGGAAGTATATATAAATGAAAAGTATTATTTTGTTCAGCCGTGAAAAATGGGGTTTTCCTTTTCCCAATCAGTACATGGTACTGCATCTCATTTTTTGCTATTATTCTTTGAAATACACTTGCAAATGAATATTAAAATGTTCTTGATTCTTCCCAATGAATAAAATAAAATTGTGAAGTTTCAGTTGGCAGAGTAATTCGATGATTTATAGCCATATTCAAATACTTTAGTTAGGTTAAAATAGGTTAGGTTGGTTTAAACTAACACCCCACCCTATAGAGAATAGAAAGTAATAAGATTACAGATTACACTAATTTGTCATGCTGAGGAAAATGGTGCCTAGTGTTACACAAACCAAAGCAAATCATCTAGTGTTTTGAGGCAGTATATCATTGGAAGTTGTCATATGCAAGCATACTTCATGCAGAATAATAGCAGTATTAGACTGAAATACTGTACCGTAAAACCTTCACAAGTCGGAACCCTTTTAGTCTGGATACGTTTAAGTCAGCATGGCATATGATATTGGTTGATGAAAATAATTTAGATTCAAAACCGTAAAAGTCCCGGAAAAAAGTTCCTGTCGTAAAATGTCGTCTGATGGCAACTCATTCTCGGCATGACGCACTAGGTTCACCATGCCTTAGCCTGTAAGCATCCATCATCTGCCTTCCACCTCAGTTTAGCATCAACATGCAGCCTCCCAAGTATTGTATCCTCAGAGTTGCCTCCACAGATTTTCTTCAGTGACTCTGATAGTGATTAATTTAACATACAATAATGCTTTACAGTAGTGATTAAGGCCTGTAATATATAAAGTGTAATAGTGTTCTTAAGGCCTGTATATAAAGTGTAAGGTAATGTACTCTAGTTGCAATTATGGCTGGAAAATGCTGCACAGAAGTGAAAATGTTGCAGTCACACACACACATTATATATATATATATATCTATATATATATTTATATACATATATATATATATATATATACACACACACACACACACATACAGTCACTACTCGTTTTACGTTGATTCGGTATATAATTGCTGCGGCGATAATAGAAAGGTTGCACCCCAAAATCTGATTTACGATAAATTTCTCGATGTGACGATGTTGCCATCGGAAAATTTCGTATAAAGCGTCAGGCACACACAAGGTGACCGTTGCTTGTCTCAGGCAAGATGGCGGCCCCAGCGTGAAGAGCATTGTTTTGGTTCAATTGCAGTCCCACCACCCCTTCAAAGCCCATTCTTTTCCACTCGTTCACGTGTGCCCCCCCCAGCTATCGTCACCTCTCAGCCAAGCATCGTGCTACTGTAGGCCTATACATCATGTAGCGCTAGGCCAGTTTTGCTCAAGTGTGTTTATTGTGTTGTTGCAATGATTTACTGTACGTGAGTATCGCTGCCTATATTGGTGTGATAATGTTTTGTTTTGGTCTAGGAGACAACTTGGACCGATACAGGAAGTAATTAAGGTGGGTTGTTATTTTTGTTTCAGTCTTGGGCAGGTGACTTTGGGAAGTTGAGTTGACGTAACCCTCCATTTATAATGTGTTTCAGTCTCCCAATTTACGATAAAATCGTTATACGTTAAGATATGACCTGACGACCCCATCGTAAAACGAGTAGTGACTATACTGTATATATATATATTTATATATGCATATATATATATATATATATATATATATATATATGTGTGCATATATATATATATATATATATGCATATATATATATATATATATATATATATATATATATGCATATATATATATATATATATGCATATATATATATATATATATATATATATATATATATATATATATATATATATATATGCATATATATATATATATATATATATATATATATATATATATATATATATATATATATATATATATATATATATATATATATATATATATATATATATATATATATATATATATATATATATATATATATATATATATATATATATATATATATATATATATATATATATATATATATATGCATATATATATATATATATATATATATATATATATATATATATATATATATATATATATATATATATATATATATATATATATATATATATATATATATATATATATATATATATATATATATATATATATATATATATATATATATATATATATATATATATATATATATATATATATATATATATATATATATATATATATATATATATATATATATATATATATATATATATATATATATATATATATATATATATATATATATATATATATATATATATATATATATATATATATATATATATATATATATATATATATATATATATATATATATATATATATATATATATATATATATATATATATATATATATATATATATATATATATATATATATATATATATATATATATATATATATATATATATATATATATATATATATATATATATATATATATATATATATATATATATATATATATATATATATATATATATATATATATATATATATATATATATATATATATATATATATATATATATATATATATATGCATATATATATATATATATATATATATATATATATATATATATATATATATATATATATATATATATATATATATATATATATATATATATATATATATATATATATATATATATATATATATATATGCATATATATATATATATATATATATATATATATATATATATATATATATATATATATATATATATATATATATATATATATATATATATATATATATATATATATATATATATATATATATATATATATGCATATATATATATATATATATATGCATATATATATATATATATATATATATATATATATATATATATATATATATATATATATATGTATATATATATATATATATATATATATATATATATATATATATATATGCATATATATATATATATATATATGCATATATATATATATATATATATATATATATATGCATATATATATATATATATATATGCATATATATATATATATATATATACACAGTATATATATATTTATCTATATGAGTTGTAGTTGTATCTAATTAAAATGTACATGTACTGGTGTTTTCTTTAGAATGTTTAAGACTTTCTGACTCCAGTGACTTTCATCTGAAATAGTACAGTAGTGTGGCTTAAGCTGGAAGAGGATACCTGATATGTGAATTGTCCTGATAGTGAGACGGTTTATGATGATTAATAGCACTTTGGCTCGTATGACTCACTCGGCTAAATACAGTATTATTGTCTGGCATTAGCTTGACTAAACACCAGAGACGATGTGGTTACAAAAGGGTTAAAGTATTCGTATTGGGTATTCTTGATGTGTTATGGCTACTTGGTTATACAAAATTTATTTAATCTTATGATGAAAAGTACTGTAAACATCAAGATGGTGACAGCATCCATGATTTGCTTAGCTGTGATGCTTTTTTCCATAGCAGACCTTTGAGTCTGTGTCAGGTTAGGCTATTTATTCACTGTCCAAGGATACAAGGACCCTACATAGCCTATCCAAGTTAACACAGTTACTTCCCTAAATTGCTATGCTAGGTAGTGTACTCATTTTACTTGCCAACCTGTAACCCGTACCACACTAGCAACATAGATCTACGTCCTCTTCAAAAACGCCGGTGACGTAGATCTGCATCCTGCAGCATTGAAAGTCATTGCAAGCAACCAAAGTAAAATGGAAGGTAATATCGTACAGTAATCCCTCTACTATCCGATGTAATAGAGCCAATGGCATGTCCGGAAACTGGTCCCCTCCGGAAAGTGGGCCCCTTTTTCCTGGACTCGTACTTAAGGACCCTAACCCAGCCTAACTTTGAAAGCCACCTAAATAACTCCCTACTGGACATGCATAGCACCTATTTAAACCTATTTAAGACCCTATTCACACCAATAATGGACATAAAGCATGAAATAAATGAAAAGGAACCAAAGAATGAGGAATTAGAAGTGACTGTACCTCAGCCGGGGTACTTACAGTATGTGTGTGGCTGCCTTTTCTAAGGTTTTGGCAGTGGTGAAAATGCTCTTGAAGCATGTCCAGTAAGCCAGTGTTGTGCTGCACTTAGTTCTTTGCACTGTGAGTTATAATTGTCTAACACTGCACATTGTTCTTAACTGCACCATGCCAGTTTCAACTGCCAATCTGCACTTTACTGTTAATCCTTTGCACTCTAAATTCTAATATCTTAACACTGCACAACACAGTAAATTCCCATGCGGTTTAGTGGTGAGGTATTGTAGTTTATTCACAAAAAATGAGCATGTGTGGCTTCCATTGCGATAAGCATCTACTCGCCATCGAAGTTAGGCAGTAACTGTTGGAGTGTTGGTGACGGGGAAACAGAGTTGCCAGATCGCAACAGCCACATTACCAAACTCCTCAATTTTCATTACCAGCTTCGTAAAGCTAGCATTTATTCCTCATAATTATATATACAAGTGGAAGTACATTTAATCACTCTTATAATTAACAGCATGTTGATTATTTTCACGCTATGTTGGCTAGCAGATTAATCAGAGAGAGCAAACAATCCACCATCTCCATCCTATGTATCCTCATACATGTGAAAAATCCGTTTGGTAATGCATTATTCTGATTCATTACCAGACGAATTTTTCATTACCAAATTGGCCCACATATGGTAATGAAAAATACCAAATGGCAACCCTGACAGGAAAGGGGGGAGGAAGGAAGGGGTGAAGTGTCCATGGTGTAACAGCTGTTCGGTGCTGCGTGGCAATTTCAAATTATGGGTGGGAAAAATTTGAATTTTGGGGGGATTTTTTTCTTTTTTTTGGCCATTTTTGGGTTCCGAAGGTCCAGGCCCACAATGTCCGGTAAGTGGGGTGTCTGGAAATTGGGCATCCGGAAAGTACGGGGATTACTGTAGCCTATCATGCTAACTTCAGACATTTCTCTGCTGCGCTTACAACATCAATTTAGGATCATGGGAGGCGAGTGAGTCTTAGCAGGCTAGCAGCTGCTCTGCTCTGTCTGTAACCTTGAAGATTTCAGAGGTCGAGTGGCACCAACCTGACTCAATTCAGCCTACTTTCTGGCTTTGGTGATTACTTTTATTAGTGCCAGGGATCTTATATTGATGTATTAAGCCCATTTAGCTAGAAAAAAATATCCACAATCAGCCCACAAGCTCACAGACACTCTGCTGTCTCAGTAGCTTAATCTCAAAAATTTCAGAACCAACCTTACTTGATTCAGCCAACTATCTTGCTTTATTGATTACTTTTATTAGTGCCAGGGATCTTATATTGATGTATTAAACTCATTTAGCCAGAAAAAAGAAAATCCATAATTGGCCAGCACAGAGGGGCATCAGTCTGTTTTGCCCAGCATGGTATGAGTTAAAGGATGGATGGACAAAATCTGTATGGTGTCAGGTGCCTGCAGCAGGACCAGCATCTTCAGAGCCGGTGATGAAATCCACCAGTCACTTAGGCAGTGGCTAAGTGGTTGCTTTGCTAACCCAAATTTCCAAGGCTCCAGGGTTGTATGAAGGCAAAGTAATAAAAAGAAAATAATGAGACAGTGAAAGAGAGCTCCCTCTCATGTTGAAAAGTTCATGACAAGAATTAAGTTTCATATTGGTAAACACAGTTTATTTATGACGTCCAAAATCTGCAGAAATAACTTTTTTTTTTTTCTTTTTGGGGGGTTATATCTTTCATTTCCCCAACTGATCAGCAGGATTTCATGAAAGTGTGTTAGTGCCCATATTAATGTCCAATATAAGTGTGAGACATTTGTATGGTTTGTGTGTAAATCATGAGGGAGAGCAGTGGAGTGGCAAGAGGACCTATTGAGGAATGTGATAGGAGTGGATAGAATGGATAAATTAAGAAAAAGGAAGTTTGTAGGAGAGAGGCTGTATTTATCTTTATCAGAATAAAATTGCAACTCATTATTGTTGGGGTGAAAGAGTTTGTAGATTTGCCAGTACCTGTATATGGCATTTTTGTAATGATGATGCACCTGTTTACCACTGCCTTTGTGTAGTATCTGAAAAATTTCCCTGTTTTCAGGTCCAGTCATCAACCCTTAGTGAGGGTTGGTAAACAAGTGAGCGAGTGATCTGACTTGCTTTGGACGTAGTTCTCTTCAGTCATAAATACCAGGTGCGGGTTATTGCCGCACCGGGTAAGTGTGACTGAGGAGTGCTGTCAGCCCGAACCAACTCAGGTAAGATCCTCCTAAACTTCATGTACCTGTATGAGAGAGAGAGAGAGAGACTGAAATGCAGTAAATTCAAGTACTGTGATTAGATTTGTACTCTATCTGTCTTGTGTGCTTAGATGGTATACGGTAGTCACATGAAGACAGTGGACCTACAGTCAGATACTAAAGTCTGTTTGCTGTCTGTGCTTCTCACCACTGGATTCATAGATGCTTGAATGCAACCTAGCAAACCAAGGTGCATACTATCACCCATAAATGGTTATGCACCTCAGTCCACTATGTCACCCTCAAACCTCCGTAAATTCGGCCGTGAAACGAGGCATTTATTTTACAGTTGTTGTCAGAAGATGTGTTGGAGCATCTAGTAGAGGAAGTACAGTCAGGATCAAATGTTGTGTATTATGTACAGTTTCACTCATGATTCCCTGAGACATCTGTGGTGGAGGGTGTTTGGCCCGCTCTGCTCTTACCGAATGACAGGTAGTTGAGTCAAACTGCCCTACCAACACAGTGAAGCTGGAAATGGAACCGCTTCTTATAAATGAGAGATCATGAAAAAAGAGATGATTGGGATATAAACAGTAATACTGGATAGTATCATTGCACATATGGTAATACGACACGGAATAATTTTACTGAAATAATTCCACCTACTATTGGTTACATATAGCCTGAAAGATGAATGAGATATGTTACGTGGTTTGTTGTCCGCCATTCACCTCCCCAAGAATTTGCTACGGCTGTGATTAATGCATTAGTAAATTCCTCTACATACTGCAGGTTTGCCTATTAGTTATTTAGCAGTAATAAATGTATTATAGAAATGTATGGATATTTCACAATATCATAGTTGTATATATGGTGTGGAGAATTTTTTTTATTTCTATTCATCCTCTTGTAGGGTATTTGTGGGAACTGTCACAATCACGTTACCATTTCATTACGTGTTTCTTTCGAGTTATTACATGAAAAGGGAAATGGTTTCCTATCCTTGCAGTAAGTATCTTTTCATTGCTTTGATTGTCTCAGTACCGGTACCCCCAGATACCATTATTTGTTGTGCAAATATCACTGATAACAAGGGTAGAACACCTGATACGTGTAACAAATACAGTATTGAAATGTTATTACGTGATCCATTCAGTGTGACGACTTAAAGGGCCTTGGTCATACAACCACGATATTGTGAAATATCCATACTTTTCTATAACATGTTTATTATTGCTAAATAACTACAGTAATCCCTCCACTATCCAATGTAATAGAGCCAAAGGCATGTCCGGGAAGTGGGTTTGTCCAGATAGTGGGCACCTGCCTCCTGGACTGGTACTTATGGACCCTAACCCAGCCTAACTTTGAAAGCCACCTAAATAACTCCCTACTGGACATGCATAGCACCTATTTAAGACCCTATTCACACCAATAATGGACATACCCGGTAAAGCATGAAATAAATGAAAAGGAACCAGAGAATGAGGGACTAGAAGTGAGTATGGAAAATATTTAGCAGTGTACAGGGTAATTACAGCACGTCTGTGGCTGTTCATTACAAAGGTTAACCTGCCTCCTCTAAGGCTCTGGCAGTGGTGAAAATGCTCTTGAAGCATGTACAGTAATCCAGTGTTGTGCTTCACTTAATTCTTTGCACAGTGAGTTGTAATTGTTTAACACTACACATTCTGTTCTTAATTGCACCACGCTAGTTTCAACTGCCACTTTGCACTCCACACTTAATCCTTTGCGCTCTAAATTCTGATTTCTTAACACTGCACAACACTGTAAATTCCCATGTGGTCTAGTGGTGAGGTTTTGCAGTTTATTCACTGTTTATTCACAAAAACGAGCACGTGCTGCATCCATTGCAATGAACTTCTACTCACGATGGTGGTTAGGCGGTAACTGGTGAGGGGGTAGGAAGGAAGGGGTGAAGGGGCTGTGCATAAACACGGCTGTTCTGCGCTGTGCGCCAATTTCAAATTGCGGGTGAGAAGAAATTTGGATTTTGGGGGGATCTTTTCATTTTTTGGCCACTTTTGGGTTCCAAAGGTCCAGGCCCACAATGTCCGTAAGTGGGGAGTCCGGACAATGGGTGTCCGGATATTACAGGGATTACTGTAATAGGCAAACCCGCAGTATGTAGAGGAATTTACTAATGCATTAATCATGTCCGTAGCAAATTCTTGGGGAGGCGAATGGTGGACAACAAACCAAGTAACATATCTCATTCATCTTTCAGACTATATGTAATCAATAGTAGGTGGAATTATTTCAGTAAAATTATTCCGTGTTGTATTACCATATGTGCAATGATACTATCAATCATTATTGTTTATATCCCAATCATCACTTTTTTCATGATCTCTCATTTATAAGAAGTGGTTCCATTTCCAGCTTCACTGTGTTGGTAGGGCAGTCTGACTCAACTACCTGTCGTTCAGTAAGAGTAGAGCAGGCCAAACACCCTCCACCACAGATGTCTCAGGGAATCATGAACACGATTGTACCTTATCAGTGACTCTTTGTGATGCAACTTCCAACTCCAGCTGTATGTTGATCTGATACAACTGTAGTTCATTCAGTCTTTCTTTAGCCAGACCCCCTAATTCCATAAGGGTTGACCACAAACATCACCTCTATGTTGTCCTGTCTTCTGCCATTTGGCTGCCCTTCCTCCAACTCAATCTCCCTCCCTCATATATCTCCACTTCATCCCTCCATCCCATCCCTTCACTGCCTCCACCTTACTCATACATTCTCTTAGTCAGTCTCTCATTCTCCTACTGTAGTTTATTCTCTTTAACTTGGCATAGATATATTTTTTTCTTTTTTATCCTTTCCATTGTACCAGTATTTTATTGTGACTGGCATCATATTCTAGTGTTAATCTATTGTTACCAGTATAGGTCAGAAATCAAGAAGGGAGGGTTATTTTCTGCATAGTTAAAGTGAAGAGTACATTAACCTCTAACGTACCAGTAGATAGGGTTGTTGTAGAGGTATCAGGCTCATTTGGACTTGAACCTGGTCAACTACAGGCTGAAATTGCCCTTCTTCAGTCTCCATTCCTTCTTGGGGATAGGGAGGGAGTTGAAGGTGGTGAAATGGGTATATGCATGTGCATTTCAGGGTTAGAGTGGTGGCACATCAAAGAGTTATGTATTTAGGTCAGTGTAATAGTGAGGTGTAGAATTTCTAGAGGCCAGGAATGGGCAGAGGGTAGAAATGAATTATGTATGGAGGAGCACATTGTTAGGATTCAGCACCCTTTTATTATTAATTTTATAATCAAAAGGACAGTGTGACAGGTATATGTATTTGGCATTGATAAAAAATAAGTACAAAACATATATGCTATTTGTCAGGCTTGGGTGATAAGGTGATTTCTGTGGTTTGAGTACTGTATTGTTGCCCATTTTACACAGTACTGTACAGTGGTGGTGATTGTGCCAAATATGTACTTTTTCCTGCTGGAGCGAGACCTTGTGGTGGCACCAGCCTGACTGGATGGTGGAGCTGCCAAGTTATACAAACATCCCTCAGTCCCCAACCTGTCCTCCAAATTAAGGAAGGTGGAGTGCAGAAGGTCTACTTTGGCCAGCAGTTGACCAGGTTTTTCAGATGAGCTTGGGGTTTCTGCTACAGCTAATACTGACTGTTCTACTTTCCTTGCCTTTGGATCTTACCTCATCCTATCAGTACATTGGAAGAGGGGTCAGGATGATTATGATATTAACCGGAATAAAATGCTGTAGTGTATGTCCATGAGATGATCGAGTTAATGGAGGCTCTGCAGTTTCTTCATCCTGAGATGGTCTCCTAAGCTGAATTCTGTTATCTGGCATTACTACACCCTCGTGGTGAAGGAGTTCCAAGTATTACTAGTAATAATTACAACCCAGCCTTCTTGCAGTCTACCATACTGCTTTCAGGGGTATGGGGTGAGAGTTGAGGGATGTTTTTATAACCAGGCAGTTGAGCAGGTCTGTTACATCAATGCCAGCACATGAAGGTGTCCCACTCCAGCACTAAAGTTCCTAGATTTATATTTTTGTAATGATGATATACTAGTTTATCATGACCATTATGTCATATCTGAAAGTCTTCATATTTTTAGGCAGAGTCAAGCGTCAGTCCTAGGCGAGGGCTGGGGTGAACGAGTGGGTGATCGGACTTGCTTTGGACGTAGTCCCCTTCAGTCATAAACACCAGGTGCGGGTTATTGCCGCATCAGGTCGAGTGACTGAGGAGTACTGTCGGCCAAACTGACTCAGGTAAGATTTTCGTTCACTGTGCTTGAATTTATACCCTGTCAGTCCATTGTGTGAACATTTTATTTCCTTTCACCGGCCACTTGTAGTTTATCTGGTTTATATAGCTCTTTTCACCTCTTAGCATCTCTCCAGTTGTCAGTCTTGAGCTATTTGTCTACCCAGTTCCCTATCCTAGAGGTCTTCATGGAGGGCTTCATCCCATGTCTTGCTTTATGTCTCAACCTTTCAGATTCTTGCCAGTGACTCTCACTGACCAGTTAGTCTTCCCTTCCTCTCACAGTGTCCAAACCATCATAACGTACTAGTTTACATCACCTCTGTAAAATCTCTGAAGCTAAATCACTCACAGTAAGCTGTTTCCAGTTTTTTCACTCCCTGATGCCCTGCCCCTCAGTCTCAGCCTCATTGTTTCTGTGTGCACCAATTAGCTTTTATCTTATTCTCTTCTGTCACTGGCCAGGTCTCATTACCATATACCATGACCTCTTGTGCATGTTTGAGAGAATACCGTATAACATGAAATACAGTGTTTGAATTACAGGCAATATTCCCTATTCTAGCACTGAAACTAGACTAGCCACTCCTCTTCCCCAACATGAACTGTGGGTATGAGAACTTCAGTCATTCCAAGTGGCTGTCACCACTGACATGTACCATTCTTACTGTGACAGACCAAACAACCCAGGATACTGAACTTCCTGAAATCTGCTTCATATTCCCTTCTTTTCTGTGGACTAATCTGATGCAAGTCATACGTAGAATAGAATTCCTCCCAACTCATCTTGTCACATACAACACTAGATCACACTTCCTCACACCTGCTGACCATGACCTTTATATTACCAGTAATAACTAGCAGTACTTTTGCTTCCATCCCCGTCTCAGACCTCTCTGACCTCTTGCATACCTTCAGCAGTCAAAACTGAGTCAGCAATTTAAACTGTAAAAGTTCTCAGGGTGGCCCACTTGCAGGCTCAAGTGCCAAGGTGAACAGATTCGGCATGAAATCTTAATGATGTCCCCCTTACATTAAGGGGAGTTCCTCTTGTAACTTTCCACTTGCAGTTGCCCCTTCGTATGGTTTCATTCTTAGTCTGACATGAGCATCAGACTTGTAGCCATTTCACTATCTCCTCACATCAAACACCTGCTTCAGATCCACATATATTTAACCCATGAATTGCGAACCACAGCTCAGGCTGGGTAGCGTCACGTTGCGAGCCACTGCTCAGGCTGTGCATCACCGCTAACTACTCAACCCCTATGCAAACTTACGCATGGTGCTACGCAAAAATGGAGAGAGAGAGAGAGTTTATTTTAGTTTTCACCAGATGATGCCCTGGATAGTTATCTTCACATTTATAATAAACAAAATAAAATTTGTTTTTGTTTGTTCATTTTTTCACTACACCCCTATGTAAACTTACTTTGGCCCTACACAAAGACCGAGATTTTTTATTTATTTAATTTTTTTTAATTTTTAATTTTTTATTTTTTACCAGATGATGCCCTGGATGTTTATATTCAAGTTTATAATAAGCAAGAAAATTTTTTTTTTTTTTCATTTTTTGCACCACAGGGTGGGATAAAAAAAAAATGTAATTGCACAATCCACGGGTTAATTTAGTTTTTTGTATTCCCCGAAGTATTTCTGTTGTAGCTGCCAGACAAGTTGAATTAGCCATGTAGTATTAGCCAGAGTAAAATCACACACTACAAAGTACTATGCCTTCACACTGAAGGAGGTAATAGCTGTAAAGTTTTTGTAATAATGATGATTATCCATCTATCTATCTACAGCCAGATGCCACAATCCTGCAAGGGGTGGCCGTTTGACTTTGTGTTAGTTGTTTTACAGGGAGGGGCACTAACCCTCTGCCAACCCACTTGCTGACACATAGAGAACACGCAATATTGGTTGGTGATATGGTTACCACCCAGCATTGTAAATGGTTTCCTGACTTACAGGAACCCCTTAGGCTTGCCACTTAATGTAAAGCCACCTGAAAAGGAAGAAGATTAACCCTTTGAGATTTTTGGACCTCTGCTGATTGTGTCTGTGCCAGATTCAGCCTGGCGCACATAGAGTGCACTGTCGTGCAGTAATATTTGTACTTAATCGGCCACTGTACACTAACTTTTTATGTTAGACTAATGAATGTGGTACCATTTTAAAGCTGAATAGTTGCTCTTTATTGTAGTATGGTTGAAAAAGGTAAATACGGTAGCTAAACGGCCAATAGAACGAGTAGAAGTTAGCCGAAAAGGAAAAATCGCACACCCTTCCGTAGAAAAGTATTTGTAAAAAAAAAAGTATTAGATTAGAGTTACATTGAATTTGATTGCACCATGTCAATCTACAGTAAATTACCTTTCCATTGATATATAGATATGGCAATTTATGTTAGTTTTCACAGAAAAGTGAAAGCTCTCACTGTAACACAGGCAAATATCCATGCAGGTATTACTGATATTATTCATGGTAAAAGTGAATTTATTATTCATATATGTCTGATGTACTTTCAGTGTAAAACTAAATAGTTGGAAAAGGATAAACAGGATAGTGTATGTAGAACAAGCCCAGATAGGATATGGAAAACATGCAAAAACAAATGTTGTTTCATATGACTCGAATTCAAGTCATCAGAATTGCAACGGTTGGATTTACGATGACTCAAAATCGTGTCTTTGGAATCTCAAAGGGTTAATAAAAAGTGATTGGAAAGATGTGAGATACAGGAAGAGAGGAGGACAGACAAAGTATAAGAATGATAAAAATGAAAGAAGAAGTAGGCATTCACTCACTTGATACAGTGCTGCCTACTACTACTTTCACCTTCATCATTTCATTTTCTGTCTGCCCTCCTCTCTACCAATTTCCTTCATCTTTCCTGTCACATTATATTACTCTTTCCTTTTCAGGTAGCTTTACATTGAGTGACAAGCCAGTTGGTTTCCTGTAAGCCAGGAAACCATCTACAGTGCTGGGTGATAACCATGTAACCAACCCATACATGTTCCCTACATGTCAACAAATGGATTGGCCGAGGGTTAGTACCTCTCCCCGTAGAATAACTCAAAGTCAAATGGCCACCCCTTTTGAGACTGTGGCATCTGGCTGTAGATAGATCAAATTTTTTCTTTCTCTTTCAGGTCATTACTGCATTGGAAATTGGCAAAATCTGAAGTTTGAAGGAGGACTTCTGGACACAATAGCTTTGCATCAGGTAGACTTGATAAAACTGAGATGGTGATCCCGTATGAGATAGGTAATCCTGTACGGTCATTTGTGCTGGTGCCAGGGACCGGAACTGACAAAACGGCTAAAGCACTATGCCTAGATCTGGCTCGCTCCTCCTCTGTGGCAGGAGCTGTTCCTGTCCAGTCATCTGTCCCATGTGGCATTTCAGTTGACAGCCTGAAGCCCAGTAAACAGGAAGAGAAGGAAGAGAGTCAAGATAACAGTGGGAGCCAGGCTGAGAATGGGGAAGGGCGGCAGGTTGTGGCAGCCGCACAGCCTGCCCCTGACACCCAACAAGCGAGCGGGGATGGACAAGGCGCAAGAGTATCAGCAGGTACCAAGCGCAGCATTGAGGCAGACACATCTGATTCGGAGGAAAACAAAGCCAAAATAAGAAGAACTGATGATGGTGGAGGCAGTGACAGCGAGACAGAGAACTCCGAGGTGGCTGAACTACGTAGAAGATGTGAGGCGCTGCAGAGGGAGAATGCCAACTTGAATCGCCGCCTTGCCATGTTCCATGACCTCTTCAGGAGCAAAGAACGACTCACAAGCTTTGTCAGATTCTTGGAGAGTTCAAAATAATAATAGAGGACCTGGCTGGAAATCCTGAGAGGAATATAAACGATTATTGTTTATATTCACATGCAGAAGAAACTGACATGAATATTAAATACTTATAATGTGTGTGAAGTTGAATGATGAGTAAGTCTGTTTTTTTGTGTGTATGAAGCTGAATGATAATTACTGTGTTTGTCTGTAATGTGTATGAAGTTGAATGATGAGTAATTTTGTTTGTAATTTGTTTGATTGAGGTCTATATATGCACTGATGACTGAATAAGATAATATTTTGTTCTTCAACCCAGTGTTTTTACATGTTTCTCAAGTTAATGTTCAATTAAATGTCTTAGGTAGGAAATTTTGTCTTTATTGCAACAGATGATTATGAACATCTGAGTGCAGTTGTACAAATCAGTACAATTTATCAGCGATATATGATAATAGGTCATGATGAGACTGTTGTATGTATGATTCACGTTGCTAAATACCTTTTGACAATATAGCCATATATATTTGATATAGTATAGCATATTTGTACTGTTTAACTACTTACTGGAAATGACTAAAACCATACTAAATGTCATGATGTGCACTGGTGTGTGTAAGTGCAAGTGCAAAATTTATTTTACTGGGCTGCCAGGAACCAAGAATTACCCTACTGAGCTTGGCAATCTGTGTATATATATATTAGGAATTTGGGATTTATAAGCTTAAGTCCACTGTGTACAAAAGTTGCATACACAGCTGGTGTCATCACTGGTAGCTTATCTGTGTCTCCTCATTCCCTTGTGATACATTCATTGATTTGAACTATCAAGCTTATGCTATATTATACATGTATGGTTGATATTGTTGAGTGTTTATTGAATCATGCTCACAGTCTGTTTCCAAAAATTCTTTCAGTAAAATGAAGAAGATTTCTTGCTAACAGTTATAATGAGCTTCATACATTGGTAAAGAGCCAGTTTCTAACCAGGCCCTTCTTCCACTTTTGTCTTGTGAAGTCGTGTGTATGCGCACCAGTGAGTGGCAATGAGCCAGTTCATCCAGTGGCAATGAGCCAGTTCATCCAGTGGCAATGAGCCAGTTTCAACCAGTGGCAATGAGCCAGTTCATCCAGTGGCAAGGAGCCAGTTTCAACCAGTGGCAAGGAGCCAGTTTCAACCAGTGGCAAGGAGCCAGTTTCAACCAGTGGCAAGGAGCCAGTTTCAACCAGTGGCAAGGAGCCAGTTTCAACCAGTGGCAAGGAGCCAGTTTCATCCAGTGGCAAGGAGCCAGTTTCAACCAGTGGCAAGGAGCCAGTTTCAACCAGTGGCAAGGAGCCAGTTTCAACCAGTGGCAAGGAGCCAGTTTCAACCAGTGGCAATAAGCCAGTTTCAACCAGTGGCAAGGAGCCAGTTTCAACCAGTGGCAAGGAGCCAGTTTCAACCAGTGGCAAGGAGCCAGTTTCAACCAGTGGCAAGGAGCCAGTTTCAACCAGTGGCAAGGAGCCACTTTCATCCTGTGGCAAGGAGCCAGTTTCAACCAGTGGCAATAAGCCAGTTTCAACCAGTGGCAAGGAGCCAGTTTCATCCTGTGGCAATAAGCCAGTTTCAACCAGTGGCAATAAGCCAGTTTCATCCAGTGGCAAGGAGCCAGTTTCATCCTGTGGCAATAAGCCAGTTTCAACCAGTGGCAATAAGCCAGTTTCATCCAGTGGCAAGGAGCCAGTTTCATCCTGTGGCAAGGAGCCAGTTTCAACCAGTGGCAAGGAGCCAGTTTCATCCAGTGGCAATAAGCCAGTTTCAACCAGTGGTGAGGAGCCAGTTTCAACCAGTGGCAAAAAGCCAGTTTCAACCAGTGGCAATAAGCCAGTTTCATCCAGTGGTGAGGAGCCAGTTTCAACCAGTGGCAATAAGCCAGTTTCATCCAGTGGCAAGGAGCCAGTTTCATCCAGTGGTGAGGAGCCAGTTTCAACCAGTGGCAAAAAGCCAGTTTCAACCAGTGGCAATAAGCCAGTTTCATCCAGTGGTGAGGAGCCAGTTTCAACCAGTGGCAAAAAGCCAGTTTCATCCAGTGGCAATAAGCCAGTTTCATCCAGTGGTGAGGAGCCAGTTTCATCCAGTGGCAAGGAGCCAGTTTCAACCAGTGGCAACAAGCCAGTTTCATCCAGTGGTGAGGAGCCAGTTTCATCCAGTGGCAAGAAGCCAGTTTCATCCAGTGGTGAGGAGCCAGTTTCATCCAGTGGCAAGAAGCCAGTTTCATCCAGTGGTGAGGAGCCAGTTTCATCCAGTGGCAAGGAGCCAGTTTCTTTTTCTCTTTTTTTTTTCTTTTTCTTTTTTTAAGTAAGTGGCAAGGAGCCAGTTATTTTAGTTGGCAGAAAGCTTTTGCCATGTGGCACATTACCTGTTTTCCCAGTGGTGAGGTGTCAGTTTTCAGAGTGGCGAAGCACCATGGATATTTTTTTATTTGTGGTAATGTGCCAGCTTCAGCTCCTTGTTCCAGTTTTTGATGATGAAGTCATGTTTGTAGCTAAACAGCACCAGCCTGAATGATGTAGAGGGATACATGCTTTTTGAAGAGGTTGAGCCTTCAGCCACTGATCCCAGGAAAAACATCCAGTTGCAGACTTTTAGATACATGCGGTGCTTTGACCCCTATTGTTCATAAAGCTTAATTCTCTCCACAGTGAATGTACCTGGTTGAAGAATGTGCTGGAGTGGAATGTTTTCAAATGCTGTTGCTTTCTAATGTAATTTGCTGATAAGGAAAGCATGTTTTTAATGATGAAGAACATTTTCCATTCTAGTGTCCTCTTCAGGCATTTACAAAGTGTGTTGCTTAGGTTTACAGTATACATTATGAAGATGGAAGGAGTGTGGTTGGTTGATCAAAGGGTCAGTGTGTTTTTGTGCATCACACACACACACACACACACACACACACACACACACACACACACACGAGAGAGTCATTGGTGACCTTGTCTTAGTATCTTTTTACCTTGTATTCCCATGTCCCCATGTTTTTTGCTGTTGAGTTCAGTCAGTGATTTCTTCCTCAAACCAGGTATTTGTTGTTGACTGACATCTACACACAGTACTCTGTTTATGCCTGAAATGGATATGAAATTACGTAAATGTAAGTTTTTCACAGCTAATATTATGGTACATTATCCGGTTATTATTATTATTTCCTTGAGTATCAGATACAGATCAAAGCTTTTTGAAATATGGATGCAAGTAAATAGGGGAAAAGAAGTACCGTGTGCCCTTGATGCTGACAGGTTTTTACCTCAGGAATGAAGTGGAAAGGAAGGGATTAGGAGGTGGTTGAGGCTACAAAGCTGAGGGTGCATTGAGGATTACATGGAGGGGGATTAATTACAGTGTCCTAAGAAATGTATACATCCATTTATCCATTTAGAATGAGCTGATGTTTCTTCTCATGGACATACTCCCTCAGCTGTGTAGCCTCATCCCTTCATTTGTACATACTCTTATACTATTGCATATAGTACATGTTGTAATATCCATGTATTTTTGTTTTGCCGGTTATAACTTTATTTGTAATGTTATAAGTTACTTCATTTTGTCCCTTTGGGTGGCCCCTGGAAGGAACTGTGGCTACATTTTTGTATTCTAAAAGTATTTAAGCCTTTGGAGAACATCCTACAGCACTGGCAATATTTAGTTGTCTGAAGAACTTTTGGACATCACTTGGATTCAAGCCATGTTGATTAGCTCATGTTTGAAGTTGAGTGAAAGTTGACCCACCATGAATTAATCCAAAAGGTGACCAGTGGCTCTTCTGTCATCGAAATGCTGTTAGTGATGTAAGAGTATTTCCCAATGGCTTCAATGATTTGGACTACAGTAACTTAGCCTTAGGCCCTCCCAGGGCATGTAATGGGATAATAAAGGCTTGGCTGTCAACCAGTGTTGCCATGATTCAAGAATATGGTAGTGTCATTGAATTGGTGTTGCACTCAAAACAAGAAACTAGTTTGTAAAATTTCCCTATACACTTAAGAGCTGCAGAAGTTGTGAATTTAATTTTGTGCTATAGTTTTGAAGCAAACTGCTACAAACTGTGTTCTGTGACTTCTGTGTTTTATATGAATCTGTAACCACTGAACTATTGTACTGCAGTACACAAACCAGGTCTGGAAAACGTATCATTTTCATAATACTCCATTTATGATTTCAGGGGTACGATATGAACACCTGCTGTGGTTATCGACCACCTTTTAACCTTGGTCATAGTTATCTTACCTAACAGTGGTAACGTTGTTCAAGCTTAGAAGGTAGCTGTTGATCAATTGGATAACTAACATTCAAAGTTTATGTTGCCACAAGTTTTTTGGTGTCCTGGTATCAGTTTGCTTGACATTAAGTTTGCAATGAAAATACAACATACTGAGTATTTGTATTGGTCATAACCCTTGCTTTTTGCTTCACATTGTTGTGATTATTTCAGACGAATGAATAACCCACACTGAAAGCTGTGTTTATTGTGAAGGTAACAATTGTGGTGTGATATTTAGCCCTTTGCAGGTATTCGTAATGGAGTACTGCATTTGTGTATATCTTACTGTGTAGAGAGAAAGGATAAATACTCTTGGACTCTTGTAAATATGAGGCTATGATGCAAGAAACACACTGCAGACCCTGAAAACATGTTCTGTATTGAAGCTGGTAATTGTATGAAAGTTAATCTATAGAGAAATTGGGTTTGCACTTTTAATCCGTGTCCATCTCTCTGATAAGTTTACAGTGCCAGTAAAATATGAACAGTAGTTTGTTGTAAACAACCTCCCACTGCTCAGTGTGGAGTCATTACTACCTTTATGATGAGGTTTCAAACATGGCCAATATTGTTTGCACATGCCAAGGTCCAATTGCTTTTTTGATCATCTTGCCTTGTAAGCTTCAGTGTTCTTGTCATTATTCACAATTGGAGAAGATTGCAGTTCAGATTGAAATGAATATGTGTAAATAATAAACACAGATTTTAGTATGTGTGTGTGTGTGGGACGTCCATTTCTAGCATTGCAGTCTCATAATGTGAAGTTATTGGGTTATTTTATCAAGTATTAATTGCTTATTCTCTGTTTTCCATGACCTTCAGTGTACCTCTGTGTTAGAGATACTGTATTACTATTTAAGGTTTGCTCTGAGTGTAGTGGTGCATAGTTGCACAGTGCACTGTCATGTGATATTTCTGACAGTTAACCTTTTGCACATGAAATCTATTCCAGAACCTGTTTTTTTAAGGCTGTCAAAAATTAGGATGTAGAAATATGAAAGGGAGAGAACAGTAACAGCATGCCCATTTTGCCACAGTCATTCACAAATCATTCAAGCAACTACAGTTCTTGATTCACCTCACTATCCTAACTATCTGCACATTTTTTCCCCATTCCGTGTAGATGATCCTTACACCCACCTGCCAGTCAGCATCATTCTATTGACCAAGTAAGAAAATGGGTGCCTAGCCCTTGTCATGTGGTCATCTATACATACTCCATCTAACTAACAATCTTAGGCCTCGTGTTTTTCCATATCTCACTATCTCAGTTTTTGGCCGCTTCTAACTGACTCAGATTGTGAAAATGGTATATTTCTTGTCATGTGCTCTTCCTTACATACATCATCCTTCCGACTCTGTCTGCTATCAATGCCCGGATTTCAGCTTCCATACCTTGCTTCTCACATCTGCAGTATTTCATATATCCGCCCTCATTTTTGGCCTGCCATGCATCCATCTACCTTTGAACACATGCCTTTAAACCCTTTGCATCACTGTCTTCATTCTCTCCATGTGACCATACAGTCTAGGCACATACCATCTAACCTGTTATCACCAGAGTATCAAGAGGTAACTGGTTAGAAGAGTGTGTTTAGATGCTATGATCATGGAGGTAGATCATGAAAATGGTATATATCTCCATGATCTGCACATGATCATAACATCATGTGCAGATCATGGAGATGTATTGTGAAAATGGTGTTTGCCTCCATGATGTGCACATGATCATAACATCATGTGCAGATCATGGAGATGTATTGTGAAAATGGTGTTTGTCTCCATGATGAGCACATGATCATAACATCATGTGCAGATCATGGAGATGTATTGTGAAAATGGTGTTTGTCTCCATGATGAGCACATGATCATAACATCATGTGCAGATCATGGAGATGTATTGTGAAAATGGTGTTTGTCTCCATGATGAGCACATGATCATAACATCATGTGCAGGTCATGGAGATGTATTGTGGAAATGGTGTTTGTCTCCATGATGTGCACATGATCATATCTAAACACACACTTCTACCCAATTATCTCTTGGTATTCTGGTGATAACAGGTTAGAAGAGTACGGTATGTGCCTAGGCTATTGTCACATGGAGCGAATGGATGTAGATAGAGTGATGAAAAGGGTTTAAGTGCATGTGTTCAAAGATAGATGGATGCATGGCAGGCCAAGAAGAAGGTGGATGGATATATTGAATGTGAGAAAGCAAGGTATGGAAGTTGAAATCAGGGAATTGATAGCTGACTGAGTTGGAAGGATGATGTATGTATAGAAGAGCACATGACAAGGAATGGGACTTTTTCTTAGTTAACAATGTCTCTTGTTTGGCAGGTGTATGTTAAGTTCATCTTTTAAAAAAATACCGGAGGAATGTGTAGATAGCCAGGTTTGTGAGGTGGAGCTAGCATTCTGGGGCTTGAATGATGTATATATAATTGTGTGGCCTATTTCACTAGGTACCCTGTTGATACTGTACTTCTTTCCCTTTTGCACATTATCTTGTTTCTTCATCCTACTTCACCCCATCCTTAGGTCATTAAAAAAAAAAAAAAATGCTAAAGATTATATCATGCACAGGAAGATTAACTGTCAAAAATTGTTACAGGATAATACAGTAATAAGTTTCCTTAAAGAACTTTGTATAGTGGATGTATTCTGATATATTAAAATATTAAGAAGTTTAGTTATCTTTATATTCCATGTTTTATATTTAGAAAAAAAAAAAAAAAAAAATCTTTACGTATTTTTTGCTGCTGAATGTTATTGCTAAGCTGTCAGATGTGGGAATTGCACCATGTGAGGAGCCATTGCAACGCCTCCATTAAACTACCCATTAGGTAGAGATGCGTGTACAGGTAAACAGTGTAGTAGCAAAGATGGTAAATAGCTTTAAAAAGTAATTGTTCAGTGTTATATAGTTTGTTTATGAGTATTAAAATATATTTTTAACATCCACTTCGAATTTATTTACTGATCAATGTTTGACATTATTGGTTTGAAAACTTTTTTTTTCTTTGGACCTGTGGACAAAATACAGGAACTTCCATGTCTCCTGCCCCAATTTACATCTTCCCTTTAGGAAGCAGGCAATGCATGATTGATCTAATGGGCATGTTGGATGAGATACTGCATTATTGATGTGATGGGCATGCTGGATGAGATATTGCATTATTGATCTAATGGGCATGCTGGATGAGGTATTGCAACAAATCTTGTAATTAGTAATAGATTATGGTGCATGCATGTATAAGATGTCACGAAGTCAGTGAAAAATCAGTGATATAGTTAAAATTACAATTTTTACCACCAGTTTGTTTGTACTGTAAATGGTTAATGTATTCAATGAATGCACAGCAGAGGTCATCTTTCCATGTTAGAACTGGCCATGCTTTTTCTGTTGGATGCTCAGCAGCTTGAAAAACCCCATTTTGTAGAAGGGTGGATGGAACTTACAGGATCACACAGACTGGCAATTTACTTAGAATGATGTTAGATACATTGACAGGTTCACACAGACAGGCAATTTACTGATGATAGCGCAACATCTCGTTCTCGCCCCAAACACATCAAGCTCCTCGGTCTGGCAATGGGTCTCCTTTAAGTTCCAGGAATTCATCTTGTGTTGTCTCCTTGTATGCTTTGTAGGAGATAGTTGACAGAGAAACTGTGATTCACAAGTCTTACTGCAGCAAGTGATCATATAGTTCTGTTTCTGGTGACCTGAACCAAAGATTACCCCATGGCTCCCTGAGAAATGCACCATTGACCCCAGTCAGGGAAGCACTGTTCCACATTGCCCCTAAATTTCAAGATATTTCATGGTTTTTCAGGTCCCTTTATTAATTCATGAGCTTACCATAGCATACCTTTACAGTCCACAGTAGTGATATAGGTAGGATTATGGTGTGAAGACAGGTTTATTGATGGAGCAACAAGCATCCCCATGTGGCACATTTCCCCCATCAGATGGTATTATTTTTATGAAACTGAAGCCTTTCATTTACAATAAACTAACAAGAATGACTCCAGATTTTGATTTACTGTATTCCTTAAGTGTATCTTAATGATTGCTCATTTCCATACATATTTCTCTCTCTCTCTCTCTCTCTCTCCTTGATAGTAGGTGAGTTAAATAATAGTTCCTATGCCCAAACACTTTATTTACACTTATGATTAATCTTAAGTATTTTCAGGTAGTAAAACTGTGCTGAATCACAAGGCTGTCTGTGTTCAGCCCAGTACACATCAGCACTTGAAATAAATAATCCCTCCATTACCTCAGAATGTATTGTTTTGCAAAATTCCCTGGTAATACAAGCAGGATCTTTCCTGTGTTGGGGAGTGCAATACAATATACCATAATATTATACTTTGCTGTACAGTAATGGGTTTTTAGTAATCTTCGCATTGACATTCTGCCGCATTAGACAGGATGGCATGAGCATTATCTACTCTTATCTGGGCCTTCTGGAGTGATTTTTGTTTTTGTTTTTTAAACCTGCCCTCCTCCAGATTGGCAACATGAGTCAAGTGAGAGCCTCAGACTGTTAAGCAAAATACTGCAGCAAGAAACTTGATCTAAATGCTTATGTGATACTTAAATGCTTTGAGAATTTATAATAGAATATCTCCTGGTCTCGCACTTGAAGTTCCCTCCAGGATACGTAAAACATTATATTTTTGTGGCTGGCTTGCAAACACCTAACATGTGACACCTCTACATGTCCAAGCCATTTTTACTGTATATTTTACCAACTTCTCATACCAGGGATTTGCAAGCCAGCCACAGTGCATGCATATGTAAATTGTAAAGCAATTCCGTCAATGGAGGGCTTACTTTATTTCTGCCTTACTCTATGACAGCAAAACCCATTTATTCCAACATGCAGCCCTTAGCTTGGATTTTGGTTTAACTGATGTATGTAAAGTATGCTCTTGTCACCTTAACTTGGCCTAGGTTTTGTCTCTGCAGCTTATTTCACATACAGTAGTTTGATAGCATAACAAGACAATGCAATAGCTGTGCATACTTTGCATAGTATTTCTTCATGATTAGCACCATATTCTGTTGTTAAAATAGTGTTTCAACTCAGTATTCAAGATTAAGAGATGGCAATTTTAGGCCAGGTGAGTAAAAAGAGTATATTGTAGTTGTGTTTGTGTGCAGTAAACCTCGGACATTTTAATCATTATCAAGATTCAGAAGAAATATTGTACACCAGAAACTATTGTTGATTCATGGTGTATTTCATGCTCTTCATTCTAACTTGGCCCAGATTTTTGTCTTGTTGCTGCCAATTTCATGTAACTGGCAGAAAAATATTATAGCGTACTATGGATCTACAGTCTTTGCACAGCATTTCTTCATGACAGGCATTATATTCTGGTGCTGATATATTCTTACAGCTCAGCATTCATAATGGAGAGACAGCAATTTTAGGCCAAGTTAGTGTAAAAAAGACATAATCTGGTTCCACTACTTGAGCAGTTTAATGATGTAATTAGCTCAGGAGGTTGAAATAAAGGGATGTTACTGTATAATATATTACCATCAGGCAACTGCCGTCGTATGCAGTAGTATAGGACTACGTGAGTCTAAGATAATGGAGGATATATTTCAAGGTTTAACATATTCTGGATACCCTATAACATGTACAGTAGAGCCTCAGTTGAGGAAACACCTGAGTTATTGAAACCCTGTATACACTGTAATGACAGGATTTATACTGTAATTTTTCTTACTGTAATTATGACAGACGTCCAATTTAAACCCTTCAGTTTGAGGACATCTTGCCTAAGCTGAGTAAAGTATGAAAGACGTCCTTGGGCTGAACCAGTTAATGGAAGGTGTTTCTAAACCATGCAGCCCAAGGAGGTGTTGGAGAGGAATACCTTCATGTGGTGACATTGATATAACTGGGTGGTTCAACTGCCTGGTACAATCACCCCTAAAACACCTGTACTTCCCTCCCTCCACTGCCCCCAAAGGAAGGGGATGGACTGCAGGAGAAGGGGAAATTTAGGCCTGTTGTCCACCAGGTTTGCATTTCAGATGAATGTGGGACTACAACTACCGTACTGCTATTACAGCCCAAGGAAGTGCCTTTGAAGCTATATAGAATCATCTGGCATTAGACATAGATGAAACAGAGTACATTAAAAAAAAAAAAAATGCCCTCGGGTTTAGTGTGTCAATGATAAGGTGTTCGTTAAGATCAGGAGAAATGCCAGTTAGGGACTTGTGTAGTAACTGATAAAAGTCTAAGGATCAGGCATCTCATATAATGAAAAAATAATTGGTAGACTGGAGATTATAAAGAATAGCTGTTTTAGATTTAATACATTGAATGATTGTTAAAATAAGAGATTTGTTCAAAAACACGGATTTGGTGCCTAAACCCCTGCCAAGCTGATAATTTGCAAGGCAGTTTATCTCATCTGAGTCATTGTTTTAAAACCAGTGTAAACTGTACCTCAAATGAGGCTTGCACTCGGGTCTGTGCAGACCTTTACTGTGCCTCAAATGAGGTCCGCAACTTGGCAAGGGTTAATGAATACGGTATGTTAATGAAAGATCTACCGTACAATATCAAAGTATTGTACTGATTTGCCAGCCGGCACTGTTTGTCCACCCAAAAATCGACTGGTGTTCAACTGTAGTTCAGATATCAGTGACACCAAGGGCTTTTACTGATGTGAAGTATCATGAAGGTGTATGTAAATCTAGCCGTGATGGAGAAAACAACCAGGAGGCATCATATGGTTATACAGTTGATTATAGGTCAGCAAGGAGCAGCTGTAGTATGTGTACCAAGAGAAGATTAGTAAAACCATTTATATATACAAAATGCAGCCAAAACTACATATCTCTGTTGTGAAGTATAGTAATGCTGTATTCACAAGACTCTTTATAAAACTGATTCTACCATATTTTCATGCACACACACACACACACACACACACACACACACATTAACAATTATAGGGTATACTGTACCCCCAAATGACGTACTCGTACTGTATATGGTACTATACTATTATTCAACACGTTTTATGATATGGTAGCTCGTTCACTGTAACTGTACTCCATTTACTCTAACTTGGCCAAAAATTACTGTCTCTGCTTTTTGTATTCTGCGCTGTAGCAATACGTCAACACAGGAATATGATGCTAATCACAAAGAAGTGCCATGGAAAAGATGTAGAGGTGTAGCAATGTCCTGTTCTGCCACTTAACTCAAAGAAATGTCATGGGATAAAAATCTGGTCCAAGTTAATGTGAATGGAGTATAGGCGGAGATTTTCGTCATTTTGCAGCAGTATTTCCCATAGCTCAGTGGGAGAATAAGACAATACTACGGTTCCACATCCTATCCGTAACACTTCTCGGTCACTAGCACCGAACTCCATCGTTAATCTCTCTCTACAGATCAGTGTTCAAGACGGAGGGATGACAGTTTTATGCCCTGTTAAAGTGAACAGAGTATAGAAATGATTAATCTTATCATTATATGTCGTAGATGTAATGTTGGTTATGTCACCAGAAACAACAATTGTACTGAAGATATGTACACTTCATGTGTACTAAAAAAAAAAAAATTCATAGGTGTATTTTGTAATGATTCTTTTTCCACAACAGTTTCCAGTGACTGCAGGAAAGCAATTAGCTGGTTTTGGCACTTGATTTAACTTCCAGTCCATATACAAGACTTCAGCTGTGCCATGACTAAATCTGGTATAGGGGTTCCATAAGAGGTGGTGACCATCATTCACTCATGATGTGCTGCCTATTTCTTCCATTCCATCTCTGTGTCTGATGTTCTTCCTACTTCTCCCTTTATTTCCTCTCTTTTTATTAAGCTTCTTTCCACTCCAGGTGGCTCTGCACTGAGTGACAAGCCTAATGGTTTCCCGTAACCCAGGAAACCATTTACAATGCTGGGTGGTTACCATATAACAAAATTATGGGATGAAGTGGATTCTGCTGTGATGGAGAGACACAGATGCAGTGTCTAACCAGGAACCAAACCTCCACTCAGTTCCCTGCACCTTGCTGACAAGGTGCTGTCAGCCGCAAGGGAACTTTGGTTCACTGCATGGGACAGCCTGCAGTGAAGGTTGCTTGCCTGCAGTTGACCCATCTGCATGGCCAGATGGACTGAGGTTGATCAACAGCAACAACAACAACAATAAATCTGTGTACAATGTTTATTGCTATGTCTAAATTCACTTGGGGTCATGGACTGATGCTGTGTTTGGCTTGTAATCTACAGGATGGTCCATAAGTAGCGCTCCAACAGAAACTCATACGGCAGTATCTTACTGTGTTGTGGAGAGGACTTGGTCTGCTGGTGTGGGCTTGGGTGTGGCAGTGGTAGAAGGAAATAAATGAATGATGCAGAATAGGCACTGATATTGTTCGCTGAGCCATCCATGCAATACACAAGAGACTGCCTGGTGGAGTGGGCAAGGAGTGTTATATGTGGACCACCCTATACGTGTTATATCCTAATTACTTTAACTTGGCCCAAATTTTCATCCTTTCTTGGCTTACTTCACACAGTCCAGTGGCATAAAAACAAACAAGTACTATGGCTCTAAATCCTTGGCACTTCTTGGTGATTAGCAGCATAATTTTACTATCTAGTTAAAAGTCAGTATTCAAGATGGAGAAATGGCAATTTTAGGTCAAAGTAGAGTAAAAAGAGTACAGTAGTTGCACATTCAAGATGGAGAGAGGACAATTGTAGGCCAAGTTGGAGTAAATAGATTATATTTAGCTTTTGTGCATCCCAGTATTAATGTAACATTCAGAGAAAGGGAAAGGACCAAGGGTAGTACTGCTTGAACAGCTGAGATTCATCACTTTGCACCGTGGAAGTTCTGGAGCCCATGACCAATCCACCTCGGCACACCTCAACCCTTACCTGATTTAAATTCTCGTATTTTCCTGTTTAGGTACAGGTACCTCTAGATTTACGCATGTACTGTACAGTATTGTGTTCCAGAAGTAGTGTAATTTGAATTTCGTGAAATTTAAACATTTTCCCATAAGAATACGTGTTAAGTGAAGGAGTTAGGTTCTGTGAAAGTACTATATGGTAGAAGAATGCTTGGAGGTCATGATGAATCAGACAAAGGTAAGTTAAATAACGAAAAAATGGCATAGAACATTGGTGTGGCTGCACAGTGATGTTGACACAAAGCTGGTACAACAGCAAATGCATGTTTGGTGTCATTTTTCATCCTCCAGCGCTGGAAGACAGTGTGAGACCTTGGTGGCTGCAAAATGAAATGCCCCATGGCGCGAGTTTCATTTTTTCTTTAATTGTTATTTTAAGAAAAATGTGTATCATAAACAGAACAACATTTTTTATATCGTGTTACAGTATTTAAAAAATGTGTAAATGAAACTGGTGTAAATTGAGAGGTATCTGTATTGTATTTTATTTTCTTCTGTTTGGGTTGTGTCTCATTTTGTTCTTATTTTGCTATTTTCCTATTTGGGTACTTTTTTGTATTGTTCCATTAAGGTACTGTATTTTGTTTTGGTACTGTCTCATTGTTTTTATTTTGGTATTATTCCATTCAGGTACTTTTTTTCTTTTTTAACTTCCCCCATTAAGGTGCAGTATTTAGTTTTGGTGTCATCCCACTGAGGTACTGTGTTTTGTATTTGGGTGTTGTCCCATTCAGATACTGTACTATGTTTTAAAAACCCCATTTAGGTACTGTATTTAAAACGTCCAGTATCGTTGGCTTTAGATACTGTATTTTAAGTACAGTAGTATCAAACAAATTTTTTTTACTGTGGGAAAACCTTACATATTTAAGGGTTAATGACTGTGCAGTTGTGATTACTGTAATAAGTGCATAAATGTTATATAGTACTGTTCATACTAGCATACTCTTATAGTATTTGTCAGAAATAATGAACATTTGCCTTCAGATGAAAGCACTGAACCCAGGAACTTGTATCTGGGGCTGCCACAGCAAGTTATGGCAGGTCAGCACTGTGTATCATGCTTAGTGACTGTGAAGCTTATCAATGGTGGACTGTTTTGAGAATACAGTATAACCACTATATATATATATATATATATATATATATATATATATATATATATATATATATATATATATGTGTGTGTGTGTGTGTGTGTGTGTGTGTATAATTGTTCCTGATGTTTTGCTGATATGGCATGTGAAAATTGGATTAGTTAAGACTAGTACAGTATATAGCTATTTTTTCACTTCAATACTTTATACTGTAGTTCTCTGTACACTACATATCTCAAATCTTCTTTAGAAACATAAGTGTGTCACAGTTAAAGAGCTGTTTATCTTGTCTGAACTGATGAGGATTCACATCCCTTTCAGTCTGAGTCACACAAGCGTCTGCCACAACCCTGGGGTGGTAATCAAGAGGATTCACAATAACAATGCATTACCAGATGTTTTGGTAGTGACTTTGGGGGCTTTGTAAAATGAGAACTAAACCTGATACAGCTATCATTACTGTACAACTGAAATTATGTTGTGTACCATTGTTGTATAGGCCTGAATAGTGTTCACATTTTCTTAAATAATATTGTGTTCTGAACTGAATACTATATGGTGTTGTGCTGCGTGGCTGTAATTTATTTTCAGTGAGGTAGATTTAATAATTTTGTTTTGTGAATATTATCAGCAAAATATCAGAAACTTGCATTCATGAAACACTGAATGTCTGACCACTGAGAGGCTTCACACCTGGCAATCCCTGGAATATCTCACTCCAATGGTCCCACATGATTCTGTAGCACTGTACCTTCCTTTGATCTGAAGGCAACACTATATAGATCCCAACAGTATTTCAAAGGGCAGAGGTGGCCAGAGGATTTCCTGTCATGTAAGTGCTACCAGGGGTGTAAGTCGGTCTCCTACCCTTAAGTGTTCTAGACTATGGCAGCCTAGCCTTGGGCCCCTTTGCTCCAGATC
This sequence comes from Coenobita brevimanus, assembly GCF_032717465.1. Lineage (NCBI taxonomy): Eukaryota > Metazoa > Arthropoda > Malacostraca > Decapoda > Coenobitidae > Coenobita > Coenobita brevimanus. The sequence goes on along the minus strand of NC_136991.1, from coordinate 50,327,809 downwards.
GGTCAGAATGGGATTGGCAATTACCTTTACTATACATTATATTTTTACTGTGCGAGGAAGATTCCTAGAGATATGTCGATGCATCTGGATCTTCACTCACTGACGGCTTGGCCACAGTTCTCATCAGTCTGACCCAGAAAAGCCTTTGGCCCTCAGGCTCTTCCACCCATGGTAAATAAGTGCGAGTCCTGAGTAAGAGGCGGAGCTTTTTAGGCTGATTCTGTGATGGTAGAGGGGTCAGAAGAATAAGAATCAGCTTGTTCTTTCTCTCATCGAGGATCTTGTTACTTGCCAGCTGGAGTTCAAACATGCACCAGCTGCTCTCCACAAAAGCTGAGGACAGCACCATCACCACCTGGCAGTGTTAATGAAGGTGAGCCATAAGCAAGTTATTAAAAGATTATTTTATATGGCAGTAAGTTCTCTGTTTATTTTATTATTATTATTTTTTTTTTAGTAAAAGAAGGATTCTCTACTGAAATTCTCTTGTTACCCACAACTGTGTGTCCTTCTAACTGTGAAGGGAAGAGGAATCTGAGAACTCTCTATAAGGGAACTCAAACCAAATAAAATCATCTAGTAGATATAATGCCCAGTTGGAGTAATGACATTGCTTTTGAACTGTTTCCAACCTCAAGAGATGGTTCAAGCTTCTTTGATGAAGATATGCAGTGAAGGGAAGGTGGATCAAAACTTTTATGCTGTGTGTATCAGACTATGTTTGTGTAACCTTGGGGCCACTACACCTCACAGGGGTTGCCTTGACTGTTGAACTAAGGCTTGTCTGAGTCCTCCGAGCACTGATGAAGCCAGTACAGTGGTGTATCAACAGCTGAGTTCCAGTTAACCAAACAATGAGTGAAAGACTAAGAAGAGTAATTAAGGAATGATGAGGGTAAAGCATATGGAGCAAGTACAGCAACAAACTGTGGGGGATAATTACCTTTCGTGACTTTTCAACAGAGGAAATAATGTTGTCTGTGATCTCTTGCCCCACCGTAAAGTCTCTCTCGTGTACGCACACTCTGTACCTGAAGCACCAGCCCTAAGTCAATAATGTGCATACAATACCAGGTTACTTTGATTAATGACCCACTTCAGTAGAAACATGGTTTAGCATAATGAAATCCATTGTATAAAACATCTTCAATAGAAAAAAATAATAATTTGCAAAATCTGAGCATTTCCCTATGATTTATTTGTATTGATTCATAGGAGGCAGAAGTCACTGGATGTGTGAATTTTGTTAAGGAGGGGAAGGGTACTAAGAACTAATAGTGAATTTGGTGCTCATAAAAATTTATTTACTGTGTCTAAAATTGCTCACACTGAACATTGTTTGCATCTTTCATTATAAATGAACCATATGGTGAGAACTTAACTGAGTGATTAAATAATGCATACCTAAATTATATAGTGTATGTTTGATGAGTTAAATGTACGGCAGTATGCCGTGTGTAGGTGTCCCTCTTACCTGCCACCATCCTCCAGTTTTGCCACGAGGTGCTCAAAGACCCACTGCCTGTCTGCCTGGGAGTAACAGATGAAGATGTCGTAAAGATGGTCCGGGTCATCTTTGTACGTCATTCTTCTCATCCTGGCCCTGTGCACCAGGTAGCGTATGTACCTGCAACACAGTGGTCTTGTGAGGGGCAGCATACCCTATCCATGCACCCATTACCCAGTGTAGTACTTCCCCATCAGGAATGCTGGGCTCCAGGGCATGGGTACTCAGTCCAGACATTAAAGGTGAAAGTGACCAATTACTCCCCAAAACCAGTAACTAACCTCTACATAAAATGCACCAACATACACGCATACTGACAGACACAGGTTAGGTAGCTATACCATAATCTAAAGGGAAAGGTGCTTAGAGTATGTCAAGGTCAGACTATCAGCCCACTACTGATTATGGACATATCTCTCTCAGAAGGCAGTGTGTCTTCCTCATCAGTCATATTACTGCTGCTCTCCCTTAACCCCTTTGAATTTCTTTTCAGGAAACCAGATCAGGATGCTTCTCTCTTAGGCTGCTGCCCTGATTCATGCCTGTCTCGAGTCATCACTACCAAGCTGAATATGAAACCTGAAAGGGGAGCAGCATCAAGCACACAAACCTGCTCATTGGATTGTACTGTTTGCAAATAGCTTATGAAATTAAGGTCAGACCTCATTGTACAGTAAGAGATTGTGGTCCCTAGGCTGTATCATAGACAATACTAACCCATATGTTAAATACTGTGTGTGTGTGTGTGTGTGTGTGTGTGTGTGTGTGTGTGTGATTTTGGATGAGCTGAATAATATTCCAAGGTTTTATCTGTCCAAGATTCAATAACTGTGGAGAAAATTTTCTCCTTGACACAACAGGGAGCTGGCAAAGTATAAGGAAGGTTAAGACTTCAGGTAGCCTCACTGAATGTATTCTGGATTAAATTTTCATGAAATGAGGGTGTTTTAAATGAGGCTGAGCATTCTCTTTCTGTTATGTTTTCTTTGTCTTGCCCTTGTCAGTAATATTGGTTCCATGGTAGTCAGTAAAGAGCATTGATGAGATACCATGCTGATAATCTCTTTATCATGATTATCATATCGAATCCTATTTCTGCGCAGCTTTAGTCACTGCAGGTGGTCAGGAGCCAGGCATGCCAGGGGATTAGTATACAAATTTTACCCTAATGTGGCCCATATTTTCATCCTTTTGCAGCCTATTTAACATGGCTCAGTAGCGGAAATAGACAGAACTACTGCTGTACATCCTTTCCATAGTGCCTCTTCCTGATCTTCCTGACTAGCATCATATTCAAGGGTTAATCTGTTGCTGCAACTCATCATGCAAGATGGAGAGATGGCAGTTTTAGTCCAAGGTAGAGTAAAAGAGTACAGTATAGTTAATGATACTACAATATACTGTAGTTGGCCACTCAGTTTGTACCATTAAACTAAGATAAGAACCTGAAAATTAATTATCCATTAGTGGACAGAAGTCCACTCCATAGCTGAATAAAACTAACTGGTGAATAGTTAGACTTAGGAATGATTAAGAATTAGTAGTCATACATTTTTTTTTTTTTTTTTTTTTGTCTCTAGTTGGTAATATAACAATTAACTAGGAAAAGGACAAACCAAGAACAAAAAAAATAATACTGCTATAAAAAATGATACTGTATAAGTAAACGGGTTTGAGATATAATTTGATGGTTTAATAATAATTGTCCTATAGTTCATTAATTCAATCAGTGACCTAATGGGGGAGCAAAAGGTAAAAAAGCACTGACCATCGTTTTTTGTAGACAGTGACCGAGGTCATGATGATGGACACAAGGATGGAGACAGTGATGATGATGATCTGCACAGTCATTCCATCTGTGGTCGGCATTTCTGTTGGCATTACTGCTTCATCAATGCAGGTGCTGCGGTTTATGTATTCATAGAAATATAAGATATCCTCATTGCTTGTGCACCTGTAAGTAGAGAAGTCCACAAAGATCGAGGAGTTTAGCGTATCATTGAAACTCATTATGGCACAGCTGCACTGGAAAGGGTTGTATCGAAGATCAACTGTTGTCAGACTTGGAAGGCTAAAGTCCTCCACCATAGCCTTCGTCAACAGGCTCAGGGAGTTCTTTGACAGTATGAGGTAATTTAAGTTGGTCAGTTTGGTAAAGACAGGTTCATGCCATGCCTGGATGTCATTGGAGTCTAGATCAAGGGTCACCAGTTGGTCAAGGTCATACCATAGATCAGGTGTCAGAGTCCACACCTCATTGTCTGACACATCCAGGTGACGGAGGGATTGGAGCCCTTTGAACGGTAGATATACGTGTGGTTGTCCGCGGCTTACATTCATAGCTAACCGTTCATATGAATTCATGTCATCCTTCTTTTCTGCCTTTTTTTCTCTCTCCTTATCCACATTATATTTCATGTCTTGTGTCTCTTTCTCATGCTTTGGGTTATTCAAAACATCTTTTACACTTTCTATTTCCCTTCCCTGTAGCAACCTGACAACAGCTTGTGGGAGGTCTGATAAAATTTCCAACCTAGATTTCACCTTTCCATGCTCTGACATAGCTGTGTCCTCTTGTGGTTGGTTCAGGGCTGGCTGTGGTCGGGCATATGCACCGAAGTCAATGATTGAGTGGAAAATGATAGTGTTCCCTGAGAGGTTGAGGTAAAGCAGGGAGACAAGGCCAGTGAAAGTATGGTTACTGAGGACTCTTAATTCATTCTGGTCTAGGTGTAGTCGCTGCAGCAAAGAAAGGTTCCTGGGGAAGTAAGGGACAGAATGTAGTGTTGATGTACTGCTAAATTGGACATAGTTCATATGCCTTCTCTTATATACAATATTCCCCTATTGAATTCTTAATCTACCACTTCTTCCAACCATGCCACTCTTTGCACTCCTTGTTGTAATTAAATTCTCCATCTTGTACTAGATACCTATTCTAACCATCTCACTCTCATACATCCAACCTAATACAATCCCTGTCTTCTTCTAGATCTGCCTCACTCTTTTACACAGTTTCTCTTATACTCTTGCACCTTCCTCTTGAGCCATCCACTCCTATACAGTATTCTTCCACCTTGTTCATGAGCCACCCCATTCTCATTATCCTACTGTCATGTATTCCTCCACATTGTTCTTTAACTGACTCACAGTAATACACCCTCTTTCATATACTCTTGCACCTTCTTGAACCCTCCCACCCATATGCAGTCGTTCTCCATCTTCTTGAGCCACCACATTCTCATAAACCCTCTCTAACATCCCTACCTTGTTTTTGAGCCATCTCACTCTCACAAACCCACACTCATATACTCCCCTACTCACGCGAAGCTGAAGGGCTGGATGTAGGCAATACTGCAGGCTGTTAATCGAAGCTCCAGCAGCCCTCGCAGGTCGTTGAAGTAAGTCGCCTCCACACCACCTAGAGGCACCTGTGGGAAGCAAAAAATGGAATAAGGGCGAGCTATCAAGAAACAGAAGAGGCAGAAGGGAAGGGAATGAATAAAGGAAATTAAAGCAGAAAGGGAAACAGGAGAAGAAGAAAAATGAAAGAAGCAAGAGGTTGATGAAGGAAAGAAGGAGGGGTGATGAAAAAAAGAGAAGGAAATGGGAGAAGGAATGAAAAATGAAAAAGGTCATGAAAATGAGATGGATATAGAAAAGATTGGCAAAGGAGAAGGAAAGTTAAATGAAAGAAGGGAAGATCATGAAAGCAAAAGGTTGATGAAGAAGAGACCGGTGTAGAAAAGATTAATGAATAATTTCTGAAGACTGCATAGAAAGAAGCTGGATGAGAGAGAGAGAGGGAGAGAGAGAGGGTGGGGGGACAGGAGACTGAAACAAAAGAGACAAAAAATATGGGGAAGCAGAAGTTAAAAATGGAACCGAGAAAGCCAAGCAGTGAATGATGGAAAAAAAGTTGATGAAGAAACAAGCTGTATGAAGGAGAAGAGAATGAATAACAAGGAAAAGGTAAAAAGAAGTTCAAACGGCATAAGTTATAAAAAGAAAGTATTAAGCAGGAAATTATTTAGTAAAAGGGGGCTGTAGAGGTGAGTTGCAGGAAGAAAAAGAGGAAGAGGTGAATATACACGAGAGGTAAAAACACAGTGAAAATGAAGAAGTGGATGCAAGAAGAGAAACAGATCAAAAGGGAAGAAGAATAGCCATGGGATGACATTAAAATACACTTTCTTAACAAAAAGAAATTTTATAGTTTTTTTTCACCCTAACTTGGCACAGATTTTGTCCTTTTTCAGCTTATTCCCCATAGCCAAGTGGCAAAAGATGATAATGCAACGTTTCCATATCCTTTCCACAGCATCTTTGTGTCAACAGCATCACATTCTAATGTTAATCTTTTGTTATAACTTGGCATTCAAGATGGAGAGATGGCAGTTTTGGGCCATGTTAAAGTGAAATAAATATAGTTATGAGAAGGTGTTAATTTCGAGTCTGTTTGCTAATTTCAGCTCTCGGTCATGGGTTATATTACCTCCTGGAAGGTGAGGTTGGTGAGGTTGGTCATGCTGCCAAAGTCCACCCTGTCTATGGTAAAGCTCTCGGGTGAACCACTGCCAGTTGACCGGGGGTTCTCGCTTAGCGTCAGCACCTACAGAGAGAGACACCTTCATGTGGTGGCAGTGATATGGTTAGGCTGTGGAGCTGCCTTGTTATAAAAACATCACTCACCTCCCATCCCATACCCACAAAGGAGGAAGGCGGGCTACAGGAGGATGGTAACTTAAAAAGGGGTACTGAGGAAAAGATGGGCAGACAACATCCAAGAATGGACAGGAATGAGGTTCGTGGAGTCCCAGAGAGCGGTGAAGGACAGGGACGGATGGAGGGAAGTGGTTAAGTCTTCACTGGTGCCCCAACAACATCCAGACGTCATGGGATAGGTACGAGGTGCGTAACTTAAACCTACAGTCCATTTGGTAATTGTACCTGAGGCTACAACTACAACTGCTACCTATGACATACGGTTTGAGAGAGATGGAGTTGAGATAGTGGAGGCTGATGAGATTTTCATGGAGTTAAAGTAGGCTCATGAGGTTAGTTCGGGTCAATAAGGAAGGCACCGACTGGAAGGAGATTGATGAGGAATACAGTGATGTTCAAAATATCGTGTGATTCGGGTGGCAAAAGTTGCTTCCATTACAATATCTTAGCTTTTGGGAGTGCAGCATGGTTGGGGGTTGTATTATAGGAGACAGACCATGGACCTTACGATAGTGGACTTAAGAAGCTGCAGTTTTAGCACCTGTGTCTTGCCCTGCTTCTCCTGTTATTGATAATGAGTTATCTGTGATCAACCCCTTCATTCCGTTTCACTTTATTCCATTGACACGTAGCTTTCGGTATACTCAGACCTCTGTTACACACACACACACACACACACACACACACACACACACACACACACACAGGCCTTATATATGTAAGTATGATTTGTATATGTATTTTATATTATGTACTATAAATTATGTATAAACTATATGAGAGAGAGAGAGAAACTAACCTTCAGTGATGGCAGTAGCACCTCAGTAGGGATGGTGACCAGACCATTGCCGTCTAAGTTGAGCACCTCCAGCACTTGGAACCCACGGAATGTGTCCTGCCGAATCTGCCGTGATGCATACACACATTACTCTCACTCACACACACACACACACACACACACACAATCATAATTTTAAAGATACAATTAGGTAAGAACAATTAGGCACACACACACACACACACACACACACACACACACACTCACTCACTGCTGCTGTATGAGGCATCTATAAAGATTTGTTATTCGGGAGGAGGAAAAGACAAGGTAAAATTATGCACTTTACTCGTTCTTACAAAATAACATATAACAATTAGGACAGGGGATTGACTAAGATTTTTTGAGAATTCGGGGCCAGTTATGCGAAGTACTAGTAAGATTTTTTTTTTTTTTTTTTACGAGAACAACAGAAAAAAAGATTCTACTCTCGCCTTTCCTTACCATCATCATCATCATCATCATTATCCAGACCTCATTTCCCACTTAAAGATTGGATGAGGAGTGAGAAAAAGATCGTAGGTACGTCAGGGAAATGGTTGTAAGATTATTTGTGAATCCGGGCACCGTTGCACCATCGATAAGACACGTGAACCACTCGTGTTTCTCTCTCTCTCTCTCTCTCTCTCTCTCTCTCTCTCACACACACACACACACACACACACACATACACACACACACAGCACTTGCAGCACACGACAATGCTATAAACACTGAAGAAGAAGAAAAATGAGGATGAGGTTTCGATTTATACCATTTATCTGCAAGGTCATAAAAGAATCACGTGACACACCACTTCCTTGATACTTCCAGGGTTTCTCGGGGTAGGGTGTGGACGGGCAGGGTGAGGAAGACTGGCAGAAAATAGTAGGGTGAGGGGAGAGAGGGAGGATGAGGATGAGGCGGGCTGGGACAGTGAGGTAAGGCAGAGTGAAGAAGGTTGTGGCAGAAGCAAGGCGAGGTTTAGGATGGCAGAGTGTGGAGGGGCAGGGATAGGCAAGGTGGGTTAAGGTAGAGATAGGAAGGGTAAGGCAGAGGGACAGGGCTAGGCAGGGTGTGGAGTGGTCAAGTGAGGTGAGGCAGGGTGACGTAAGAAAAGGTGCAGTATACTCACACTGCTGAAGCTGAGGGTGAGGTAAGGAAAGGTGATGAGAGATAGGGTGAGGGAGGGGCAGGGGTAGATAGGAAGAATGAGGGAGGTTAGGGTGAGCTGAGGCAGGGTGAAGAAAGAAAGAGAGAAGTAGAATGAGCTAGACAGGAGGAAGGTGAGAAAGGATTGAAAGAGGTAGGATAAGGCAGGTAAGAGCAGGGTAAGAGAGAGAGATATGGTGAGGCAGGAAGTGGTAGGGTGAGGCAGGGTGCTACTCACACTATTGATGCGGCAGTACTTGAGGTTGAGGGTGAGGAGGCGAGGCATGAATGGGAAGGAGGTGTTGTCCAGGCACTCAAAGGCTGATCCGTGCAGATCCAACACCCGAAGATTATCGCTGACCTGCGGAGACACGCGTACACATCGTTATTATTACACACACACACACACACACACACACACACACACACACACACACACACACACACACACACACACACAGGCCCTATATTCGTTTTCCTGACATAATCCCACACGACCTTCTTTCGTTTTAGCTCAGGCACCTTCCGTGATACAAGACGGTCCCATTTTAAATCAGTATAGCCAGGTATAACAGTCTCAGGGTTTCAAAATAATCGATATTCCAATCATTTGATCATTGTTGGTTAGAGATGTTATATTGTTTTAACAGAACTGGAAACGATCGCAACCATATTCGTAATTATCAATGACCCTAACACTACCGTACACTGGAACGCTTTGTTAGTCGGTATGGCTCCCTTTGACTTTGTATCTAACCTGTTGTGACCCCATGTGACCCGTTGTGACCCCGTAACCTTAGATCTGTCCTTGTGTCACCCCGTATGAACCCAGATGGCCCTTGTGGCTGTTTCTGTGCAGTGTGACCCCATATGACCCGTTGTGACCCCCGACCTTGTATCTACCTTTGTGTAGGATACCTCGTGACGCTATAGTTGACCCCGTGTGACCCTCTATTTACTCTGATGTGACCCCAGCCTAGTTGACCCGTGTGACCCTATATCTACCCTGGTTTGACACCGTTTGATCCCATATGACCCCAGTTTACCCAGCGTGACCCCTTCTGACCTCGTATGACCTCATTTGACGTACCAGGGCGAGGGCATCGGTGGGTACGCTGCCGTAGTTGTTGTTGGCGAGGTAGAGTTCGGTGAGATTGCCGCCCTGGAGAGGTGCGAGGAGGTCCGTCAGCTCGGTGGGGGAGAGACCCATGTTGGTGCTCAGGTCCAGTACCCTCAGGCCCTTCAGAGGCTCTAGTGGTGACCCGTCTGGGGGGAAGGGGACGAGGGGTGATAGTAGTGCGAGTGGGGAAGGGGGCAAGGGATTATACTGTAGTAGTGTGAGTGGGGAAGGGGACGAGGGATTATAGTAGTGTGAGTGGGGAAGGGGGCAAGGGATTATAGTAGTGTGAGTGGGGAAGGGGTCAAGGGATTATAGTAGTGTGAGTGGGGAAGGGGACGAGGGATGATGATAATGTGCGTGGGGAAGGGGACGAGGGATTATAGTAGTGTGAGTGGAGAAGGGGACGAGGGATTAAACTAGTGTGAGTGGATTTGTCGAGTCAAGAGAGAGAGAGAGAGAGAGAGAGAGAGAGAGAGAGAGAGAGAGAGAGAGAGAGAGAGCAGTAGAAGAAACCTATCTGAGAGGAGACTCGAGTGACATGAAGAGAGAGACAAATGTGGAAGTGAAGGAGCATTGTGGTGGTGATTTTTTTTTTTTTATACAAGGAAGAAGGAAGCAAAGGCCAGGAGCAGCAAATTGTTCCTTCAAAAAAATAAATAAATAAAATAACATAAACAAGATAACAGAGAGCCAAATTCAAGACCAGTTCGTGTGCTAGAAAACATTAGGAGAAATACTTTGAAACTGTTTGGCCATTTGGAGAGGATTCAGAGTGAAAGACTGACTAAGAGAGAGAGAGAGAGAGAGAGAGAGAGAGAGAGAGAGAGAGAGAGAGAGAGAGAGTGTGTGTGTGTGTGTGTGTGTGTGTGTAAGGTGGAGGCACGGGAGGGGAAAGGGTAAGCCGAGGATGAGATGGAGGGATAAGGTAGAGAGATATGTGAAAGGGGGGAGTGTCATTTAAAGATAGGGCAGCCTAATGACGGAGTACAGAGTGACATGGAGGCGATTCGTTTGTTGCTGCCACTAACGGAATTAAGGCGTCTGACCATGGATAGATAGATGGATAGATAGATAACCATATTTAGTTGTATTAATACTTGATGGCCATGACACGTAATACAGTCGGTGATTCCTATCCCCTTTCAGTTCAGTTGATGGCAAAGTCCAAGTAGGTTGCAGGGTCGATTTGGTCTGGAACCGAGGAGCCCCATTCATACCTCATAACTAAGGCTTCAGGAATTTCATACAAGTACGACTTAGTATTCAAGTGGAGAGATTAGCCAAGTTTCTTAATATGAAAGCAAAACCGATTATAGTTCTGAGGGAGTTCGTATGTAAGTTGTGGGAGTAGCCATGTTGCAGCAAACAAAACAGACACTACAATAGTTCTGATTTTGAAAGAGTTTGCATTTGTGACAGCAGCCGAGTTCCGTCATACTCGCACGAAAACAAAACCAACCGACTATAGTTCTGAAAACGACTATAGTTCTGATGGAGTTTATTTAAGGGAGAAAGATTCAAATCCATTCACCACGAGAGGTGTCCCGTAAGCTGAATATCACCTGATGGCAGCAAAAAGGGAGATTAGGTAAGTGTGGGAGGAAACGTAGTCTGGTGATTAGATGGTAGGGGAGAGGGAAGACAGCGGGAGGCGAGATAGTGTGATCTCCAGGCTGATAGTGGTGTGCTGAGGAGAGGATTAGGATAGGTGATGGGTAGAGGGTAGTTGAATTTATGCCTGATGACTGCAAAAGCTGAAGCATTCAATTTTTTTGCATAGTCAAGAAGGGGTGAACGCACAAAACTGGGAGAGCGATAGATCGTGAAGAAGGAGGAGGAAGACGAAAAATAACAGAAGGAAAGAATACCAGGAAGTGTAGGCTTATATGTATCGAACGTATGTTTAAAAATGTTGTGTTTGAGAAAGGCGTCACTCACAGAACTGGGATAGCGAGCAGTTCCTGAGGTAGAGGGTGGTGACGGGGCTGGCTGCGAGGGGCTGGAACAGTTTGCCCGGCAGGTTACACATAGGGTTGTCGTTCATCACCAGCGTCTCCAGCCTCGGCAGCACCGTCGTGTTCCCGCCAGAGGGGTCCGGCTGCAACCACACACACGGCGTTAGGATTACAAGATACAGCAAGAAGAGGCAGTGGCGTAGCTATAGGGGAGGCCTGGAAAGAGGGGCAGACAGATCCTTGGCCCGTGTGTGTGTGTGTAAGCTCTAAGTGCATTATACCCTTTTAATTGACCTAAAATTGCTGTCTCTCTCTCCTGAATTCTGAGCTACAGTAGGATATTACATCTAAAATATAATGCTAATCACGAGAAGTGCTATGGAAAAGATGTAGAGCCATCGTATTATTCTATTACTAAGTTACGTGAAATAAGCTGCAAAGGGACGAAAATCTGGGCCGAGCTAATGTAAAAGGATTATAGTATCTTATCAGCTTTGTTATGTATTTTTAAGTTACCTTTTTATGGTCAGGTTTACGATTCTCTGCGCTGTTTACTTTTACTTACACCTTTACCAATCCGTTCCTCCATATTTTATTTTATTTTTAACACTTCTGTCTCCTTTTGTGCCTGATGCTTTTCTTTATCCTTCTCGTCATCCTCCATACTGCCATCCTTGCTCATAAAACTATCTTAAACTTAACTGCTTGAACACTTGCATTTTCGTGTTTTCTCTGTCGGTTAATTTCACTCTGCAACAACCCACCATAGTCTCTGGACGTCTTTCAAGCATCACTTTCCTCTTGTTTACATATTATGCTATTTGGAATCAGGTGTTTGTGGTAGATAGGGGCGCCCACTATCCACTCACACTGGATGTAGTTATGCCTTTAGATGACTCGTTGCACTGAGTGACGGGCTAAATGGTTGGTTTACCATAAAGCAAGAGGGTATTTACTACGCTGGGTGGTAACCATATAACCAAAGGATGCCTGGTGGCCCAGTGGATTAAGGTACTCCAACCGGATGGGGCTACAAGGGATTACATTCGAGGAGTGGGGTTTCTTGCTCGCATAATGCTACCCAGGGACGAGTGAGGCTGGGCACCCTCACTTTAAATATCGGGACTGAATAGCCTAGCCTCGGGCCTCTACGTTCCTGATGAGTCATAAGGGTTACATGATGAGTGGATGGATCGTAATGAGGTATTTCTGGCACTTTTTTCCTGCAGCTACCAGACTCCATAATTTCCACTCATATCCTCTACAGTGATTTATTCCTCACACTAGGCCAGGCTACATTTTAATATGTATTAATGATACAACCTATGTCGACATCAAAAAAACACTATAAACAGCATTAAATAGAATGTTAAGGTGTGATATACAAAATAAATAGCTAAGGAAGGGATAATAGTCGGTACCATCGAGCATCATCAGTAAATAGAAGTGTAGACAGTTCCTAAATTTAATACTTTATTTCTTCAGAGTAACTCCGTTTCCAAGTCCAAGCACACTTACTTTCACCTCGGATTACTCATCCATGCGATATCTGTTTCCTCACTGATACGCTACAGTGAACAATATTTTTTGTTTTGTACTACGTTTTAAACTAGAACAGTCCTCAGACATACGGTAAATTATCCTTAGAAGTTTTTTTTTATGTTTGTTTTAATTTACAAATAACTTTCATGGTGTATATGTAAAAAAGAATTCATATAATTTTCTGTCAAAAGATTTGAAGCCTCTGAAGAGGATGATAACTGTGTACGGGTTATATTAAGTCAACATTATCTGTACCCGGCAATAGATTCTCTATTATTACAAAAGTTTTGTTTTATTAGGCCGTATTTCGGTATTTTTATTCAATAACCAACAACACCGTGACAAATTAACTGAAACCACCTATAATTCTTACACAGTCCATAACCCGGCTTTAGGATGCAGCATAATGTTTACTCAGTGCAGTGAAATTCGTGCCTCATGTGTGTCCGCGATCAAATTATCAAATCCGGACTGTAGTGATGAGTTTTACGGATGTATGGACCCTCTCGCACCTTCGTCCCGCAACCTGTTACCCAGTTTTTTGTGCCAGGCTGTGAAAATTTGGGATCTGAAAAGAGTAATGCTGTGAAGGAGGAATATGAACAACCCAGGCCTTATGCAATGGTCGCCGCTTGCTCAACAGGTAAGAATTTCTGCTTGACTCTTCATGTTGTGGGCCTGTGTAGAGTGGATAGGATAAGATAAGGAACGTAGCTTTGTTCTCCTGTCGGCGAATTATACCGGACGTTTTTAAAATCAGTATCGATGTTGGTATCTGGCCTTGTTATTTGGTAATACGCAGAACGATACAGATATTGCTGGTGCGCATAAACGAAGAAAAGATACTTGTGATAGTTTCCATTTTGTTTCCGGCTGCCCAAGTCTTAAGTACCTGGATTAACTGTCAAAGATATTGTGATTAGATAATTCTTGCAACAGTGGCAGGTTACTGGGGCAGTCGAGGCATTTTCTCACAGATGTTGCATAGTTAATGACACACATCACAGTGGGGTAATCCTTCTCCAGTCGTTTCGTCCGTACTAACCTAACCAAACTTAACCCTGGGCCTGATCTAGCACTTTGGGAAAGGGTGTGTGTGATTCCTAGCTGAAGTACCACAAGTTTAAATTCATGCAGTAAATCCTTCTTTATACTGAAGTGATTCATTAATAATATGTATTTAAACACTGGTCTGCCAAAAATGGGGATGGGGAGAGTGTACCGTCCCCCAGTACCCTTGATTCCGTACCTGCTATCCCCACCTACAACCCAACCCAACCCCGACAAGCCCAATCTAACCCAACCCAACCAAATCTAGCCTCACCTAACCTAACCTAACTTAACCTTACCCAACCTAACCTAACCGAACCTAACGTAACCGGAACGACTTAGGACGAATGAAGTTGATTGCGAATCTGCCCGTTGCCCCAGGAGGACGCCACCCCTGAACAAATCTGATATAATTGCCCTTAATATCATGTTAATTATTTCCGCGGAACTGGAGTGTCATAATTGAAGTACACAATTATGAATTTTCGTCATTTGTTAACTGGAGCTCTTATACACTTTTTTTTGGGGGGGAGGGGGGTCTAAGCACAATGGATCCAGTTTTTTTTTTTTTTTTTTAATGAATGGGTCCTGGTTTTGGGCTTTGTATTCATCTTGCTTTGAAAGGGACAGCCTATACAGACAGCCTTTGTTGTTTGTTGGGGTTAAGGCTCAAGTCCCAAGGAACGTGTAGAAGTAAAGAAATCTCGGCGAAGAGAGGATGAGGAGGAGGAAGAAGAGGAGAAGAAGGAGAAGGAAGAAGAGGAAGAGGAAGAAGAAAATGCAGTATTATTGATTTACTTCTTAATCGAACAATTATGAACCAGATCCATAATTTTCTAAAAAGTGTGTTGGGCTCCGGATATCCATTTGTGGGTTCTGAAAATTATCGTTTAGGTGTCCGTATTATAAGTGGCATTGGAGGCTTCGTAGCAGCTCTTTCTATGCGATTTATTTTGCTTACCGGTATTAGACAGCGTCAGTGTCGTTTTATTATCGACATAGTTTGCATCGGCATCATGAAAGAGGATACAGAGGTGTAAAATGTAGAACTAGTCGCTGTGGAAGAATTGCAGCGAAACCACAGGACAGCCCTATGTTCAGTTGCATATATTGAATGCGTTGGGAAGCGCGAAATCGAATGAAAACTGTGGAACTGAACACATACTTACGAGAACACATGGATAAAAGGGTATTTTTGTTGTTGTTGTTGTTGTGATTAGCAATCATTTTCGTTCCACTTCGTCTCCTAAAATTTGCGAAGCCCATGAATTTTCGTCAAAGCATACGCCCTTAAGAATACCCCCTCTTGTCATGTTGAGTAGGAAAGTGGATGTCCGTGCTTGTGGAGTGTATGTGCGGTGTGTGGTGTGTAAGCGCGATACGTATAGACCCGTAGGAGCAAATGTAATTCGGGATTCTCACTATTGCTACATTTGTTTTCCGTCCTCGTAGTTTCTGCATAAAATTAGATGATTGTCATAGAGTCGGTAACCAGTCTGAGGTAAAGGAAAGTGTACAGTCTTGTTCATTAAGGGGTAAGCCTATATTACCGAGGATGAGATGGAGGGATGGAGTGGAGAGGTATATGAGAGTGATGGTGTGAGTTGGGGGAAGGGCAGTGAAATGGCAGGGGACAGGGCGACAAGGAGGTGATTTGGTTGTGGCCACCCCTTACGGGATTAAGGTGTCTGGCAGTAGATAGATATATAGGCTAGAGATATTATCGTGTTAGCTGTGGTACTCAATGTAATTGGAATATATAAGGAGCTTTTTCACTTACTGTTTGATGCAATGAATTTAAGTAAACCAAATACCGTAGTAGGGGAAGTATGTGAAGTAAATATGATATATAAACACTCCTGGTTGGATAAGGAATTATTTCACTTACTGTCTGGTCCATTTATCCTCATTGCTTCAGACAGTAAGTGAAAAAGTTCCGTATATACCAGTAACGGTGATTCCTACTGTAGACGACACGACCACATGTGTATCCTTACTTTTGAACGCGACTGTACATCCATTTGATTACCGATTTATCTTTTAGTGATATCATCTCTTGAAATATTGTAGATAGTGCCTGTGAGAAACAAAATGGTGCCTTGAATATTAACATGCTGGTTACTCTCATTTTACGTTTTGATGCTTTCTCTCTCTCTCTCTCTCTCTCTCTCTCTCTCTCTCTGTTACACACACACACACACACACACACACACATCAATAAGTGTTTGAGAGTAGGGCAGTAGATTGGCTTGAAAATATGGAAAGATAAAGCCACACACACACACACACACACACACACACACACACACACACACACATACACCGCTCGCTGGTGCAGTGGTAACGCTCTCGCCTGCCAACTGGTGGACAGGAGTTCGCGCCTCGCTCAGGTTGCGAAAAGTTTCACTGACGAAGTGGGTGGTTACTGTCCCCCTCGAGCAAGGGGACGGGTGTGTGCGTGTGTGAAGGTCACAGCCTTGCCCTTAGATCGGACTATATGAGCTCTCAGCTCTCTTCCGGGAGGGTAAAAGCTGACGATCACGACCATCAAGTGATCCTGACCGACCCGGTGAATTACACATACACACACACACACACACACACACACTTTACCATCCCACGCACACTACTCATTTTCTCGCCATGTTCTCCACTTAACATAAAGTAAGAAAAAAAAGAAAGTAGAGTAATGAACGTACGGGTAACTTTTAGAAATAATTTGTCGTTTATAATTTCATTTGAAGATCCAGATGAAAAAAAAAAAAATTACCGTACATGTATATTGAGCCTTTGTTGTTTATTGTTTATATTCGCGGGTCTTTCTTTTTTCAATTTATCATCTTTTTCAGTTTTTCTTTTTTTACTTTTTTGTTTTTTCTTTCATTGATTCATTTTTGTTTTTTCTTTCATTTATTCTTTTTTCTTTCTTTTATCTTAACTTTCTTTTTTCTTTTTCCTTAGCTAATGCCATGTGATTTAATGTAAACTTAGAATGAGTCACAGGAGCACAGTACTACTCTTGTCTCCATTAACCCTCTCATGGTCGCGGCAAGTCTTGTAATGTCATCTTGGCCAATAATCATCGTGGGAATTGTCGGTATTTATTTTCGTAGGTACGGCCTTGAAAACGTAAATAGGTTGAACTCACAGGCTCTATCAACATCACAAACGCTGCCCATAGAGCTTTTAGAGTTTGTGAAGGACTGTGAAGCTCTATAACCCGGAATATGGAGCTCTATAACCCGGTATATGGAGCTTTACTAACCGGAATGTGGAGCTCTATAATCCGGAATATGAAGCTTTATAAACCGGAATGTGGAGCTCTATAACCCCGGAATATGAAGCTCTATAAACCGAAATTTGGAGCTCTATAATCCGGAATATGGAGCTCTATAACCCGGAATTTGGAGCTCCATAGACCGGAATGTGAAGCTCTATAAACCGGAACTCTATAAACCGTAATATAAAGCTCTATTAACAGGAATATGGAGCTCTTATAATCCGGAATATGAAGCTCTATAAACCGAAATTTGGAGCTCTATAAACCGTAATATGAAGCTCTGTCAACCACACCTGAAGTTACCGGTATGTATTGCGTACCATCGCGAACACATCTCAGCCCGCTTTTTGGACGAACCATTTTGCAACTCGTACACAAAATTCTGAAGAGTGTGTTAGGTTCCGATGCTCGCAGTACTGTATTTCAAAAGTCACCGTTCACCGTGTCGGTATTTATCGTTCAGGTGTGGCTCGATAGTAGTGTCCCTCGTGGTGTGCGGTTAACTCCTCCTCTCCGACGATTTATTCTGGGCTAAAGTCTATGCTAAATAAACTCCCATGGCCTTAGCTAGAGAGAGAGAGAGAGAGAGAGAGAGAGAGAGAGAGAGAGAGGAAAGCCGCGATTATAAGGATTACACAGCAGATGCCGAATATACTACATGTACGGTGAGCTGGGGGAGGGCAGCGAAATGGCAGGGGACAGGGCGACATGGAGGCGATTTATTTGTGGCCACCCCTTACGGGATTAAGACGTGTAGCTATAGACAGATATATTAGATAGACGATTTTCCCAAGCTGAGGATAGATTTCTCTAACCTTATTACTAAATATCCTTCCCTAGTTGAATAAAATCACATAGTAGAAACAAGAATAAGATTAATAGGTCATCTTAGTGAATGGTGGGGGACAGGGTGACATGGAGGCGATTTGTTTGTGGCCACCCCTTCCGGGATTAAGGCGTCTGGGTAGATAGATAGTAGTGATGGGGTTGTTGGTAACAGTGGTAGCAGAGGCAACAGTAAGGGTGGTGTTGATAAAAGTGCACTTGTCATTTCCCACACTTGTCAACACACCTGCATCGCTCACTCAGGGTTCACTCGGCCCTGGTTTTCACCTGAAGAAATACACCTTTTTACGTGCACCGTGAGACGCAAGGTACATGAGAATGGCGCCTACCTACTCTGTCATCATCATCATCATCACTATTTTTGTGCCAGGTTTTTTGGTCATTGCGGCTATCATCATCATCATCATCATCGTTATCTTCGTTATCACCATCATCATCATCACCATCATCACGCTAAAAGTCGACTGTTTAGCACTGGATTGGACGTGGTACACCTGAAGGATTTGCTACTATCCTGAATGGTTAACCGACACCAAAACCAGATAATTCCCGAAAGATTATAGCGAACGTAAATGTTAAACCAGATGGGGGAAAGAAGTCGGAGGCGTGTAGTACAAGAGCATCATCTTTGACTAAACTACTTTCACTCACACTTGGCCTAAAATTTCCGTCTGTCCATCGTGAATGCTGAGTTGTAGCCGTAAACTGACGCCCAGATATGGTGCTAGTCATGAAGAAGTGCTATGGAAAGGATGCAGAACAGTAGTATTGTCTTTTTCTGCCACTGACTTACGTGAGCTAAGCCGAAGAAGGACGAAAACCTGGGCCAAGTTAGAGTAGAAACGGTATATAGTATGTAGGAGTGTGTGTGTGTGTGTGTGTGTGTGTGTGTGTGTGTGTGTGTGTCGCCTTATACCCCGCCTCAGAGTAATCAGCTTTTGTGTCTGTTTATCATACCAAGTTTTTACACACACACACACACACACACACACACACACACACACACACACACACACCATCCTAATAGTACCGTACTACATGTATATTCTGAAATTGTTTTTACTAGCCTCTTACAGGGCATTGAGTCATATACGAAGTGCTTGCGAAATTTTATAACATCTCTTCCTTAATTAATCATATTCGTATCGTTTCGCTCTTATCGTTTGTAAAGGCTCCAGCATGCCAGAATCCGTCGGCCTTTGTCACCTAACGGCGGCTCTCTAGGATGCTCGATCTCTGGCAGCCTCCCTATTCAATCTCTTAGCTCTGAGGTCACACTAAATTACCTCGTCCCAGTATGTATTCTTTGGTGGAACGGTGGCGATAGTAAGCAATATGAATAGCGTTACAAGATAGTGTTAAGGTGTAATATGCAAAATAAATCGCGCGTGCGCACACACACACACACACACACACACACACACACACACACACACACACACAAACACACACACACATTGAGACAGTTGTGGGTGATGGAGTGAAAGTATTAAGGTGTAATATGCAAAATAAATCATACACACACACACACACACACACACACACACACACACACACACACACACACACACATTGAGACAGTTGTGGGTGATGGAGTGAAAGTATTAAGGTGTAATATGCAAAATAAATCACACACACACACACACACACACACACACACACACACACACACTGAGGCAGTTGTGGATGAGGGAGTGAGCATACTGACCGGGTATGTGATGAGGTTGTTGACGATTGAGAGGTACTCGATGGTGACGGGCGAGGTGCTGCCGTTGCTGCTGAGGAAGGTGCTGAAGGACCACGAGCTGATGGAGTTGTCGTCGAGGGTCAGCACCGTCAGATCAGGCAGCTGGTGGAGTTTGCTGCCGTCGAATATAGCCAGGTTCCCCGCGGTGAAGGCCAGGGCTTTGAGGAGCCGAGGGAGGCCGGACACGTCACTCACCATCTGGATCCCGGTATTGGTGAAGTGCAAGGACTCCACCTGCCTCGCCAGGGGGAACGACGGCACCGTGGTGATGTTGGGGCCCGAGCACATCACCGATTTGAAGTCCATCCGCTCCACGTACCGGCACCCCTCAGGCAGGCCCAGCTCCGTCACCTCCACCGCACGACTCCTCAACACAGCACTCCTGGCCTCTGTTCCTTTGGCCTCCACCTCCTGTCCCTCCGCTCCCTTCACCTCCACTCCCTTTGCTTCCGCTCCCTTTCCCTCTGCTCCCTTTGCTTCCGTTCCCTTCGTCTCCGTTCCCTTCACCTCCACTCCCTTTGCTTCATTTGCCTTTCCTTCCGTGCCCTTCGCCTCCACTCCCTTTGCTTCCGTCCCCATTGCATCTGACCCTACTTTTGCCCCGTTCGCCTCCTCCTTCACCCCCTCCAGCGTCAGTCCCTCTGCCTGGTGGAGGAGGGAGAGGGCGAGGGGAGGAAGATGGTGTCGGAGAGTGTCAGGCAGCCCCCTCTCCACCACCTCCACAGGACCCCCCACCACATGCCCGCCCCCCTTCATGCCACACCAGTACCGCATGGGTTTTTGGGGGTCCGCCGAAATTGTTCTACCCCTGCCCCATACCCCGCCCCTCGTGGGTGTGAAGCCGAGTACATCTTCCACTTGCGTCACTGGTGCTTCGTCCTTCACTCTTTTAACAGGTGCTTCATCCTTGATTCTTGTCACACCCGCGTCATTCTTTTTTCTTTTCACAGTTCTCTCCTGTTGCGTCTCACCACTAACCTCAGGGATCTGGTTAGGGGTCTGTTCTAGAGGCTGGTTAAGGGCTTGGGCTGGGGTCTGGGTGGACTTCTGGGCTGGGGTCTGGGCTAGGGGCTGGGTAAGGGACTGATGTAGGGGTTGAGGGGTATGTGTGGGTGGGTCGGGGCGGTGCCAGGAGAGGGGTCCGTGGATGGCTGCGGCGCGAGATGTGACCGCCAGCAGCAGCAGGCACAGCAGAGCAACCCACGGCCCCCTCCCGCCCCCGCCCTTCGTGGCCCACACTGTCATTTGCCCCGCCCCGCCCCGCCCCGCACCCCCATGCAGAAGGCGTAGCAGAAGGCCAGTAATTCCACCACTACCCTGCCCCGCCACCACACTCACGGGACCTGCCAAGCCTGTATTGAAAAATATATAGGATTCTCTAGCTTGGGGTCACTCACTTATCGCCCAGGGTAGGGTGATGTGGCCTGCGCGGGGTTATTGGAACGATGTCGGTGAAAGAAGGAGTCATTAGGTAGATTACACCACACTGACAAGGTTTTCTGTAACTTGTAGGGGTAACTCACTTCTTGTCCAGGCTAGGGTACAACATTTATGAAGTATGTGGATAGATGTTAGTCATGAGTAGATAATATTACACCTTAAGTAGATATTAGTACACCATAAGTAGTTAATTTGACGCCATACAGGTCACAACACTCCCTCCCTCACCACAACACAACACTACACAGTTTATAAATACTTGTTAATACTTGTTCCTCATTTACTTCCACGTCACCTCACTCTCACGTCCAACAGAGAGTTACAAGGAAGAAAATACAGTGAGAGAGAGCACACCGTAATTCGAGAGCGCGCAGTAGCACAGTACCACACCATACCACACTGTCCGGCACTACACTGTGTCTGCATTTAATCAGATCT
>NC_136991.1:50271193-50301193 GCF_032717465.1 Coenobita brevimanus | reverse complement strand
GAATCTCTATATTTTTCACATCACCATTACCACAGTTACAAGACAGTGAAGCTTATTACGTATTTCTAAGCATGGTGTGTGTATTTTGCCTTACACACACACACACACACACACACACACACACACACACACACACACACACACACACACACACACACACACACACACACACACACACACACACACACACACACACACACACACACACACACACACACACACACACACACACACATATTATTACCCAAGAAGGCTTTTATATAATCAGCTCGGGCAGGGGCAAAATAAAAACACTCACTCTCTACATTACTACGAACACACGTGATGGCAAGTGTAAGAGGCGGCACCGTTTCCATTTCTCACAGGTGCGTTGAACGTGACCTCTTACACCTTTGGGAAGAGTTTTTATGATGTCTCCGTAAAACCTGGTCAGTAAACGTCTTCTCTTCCCAGTAATCATGCAAAAAAAAAAAAGAAAGAAAAAGAAAGTATCGTAACCATCCATTCCCCCAGTATCCCTCCCCCCCCCCCGTAAGGTGTGTCAAGGTAGGGTGATATAGCTAGGGTGTGCGAAGGTAAACCAGGGTGACATTGGTCTTTAGGGTGTGCCAAGGTTTAGCAGGGTAAGGCAGGGTGGTGGAGGCTCACTGGTTATCAAGGTAGGGTGAACTGTGTAGGGCCTAAGGTGTGCCAGGGTGAGGCAGTGTGATGTTGGTCGTAAGGTAAGACAGGGCGAGGTAGGGTGATGTAGGTCGTAGGATGAGGCAGGGTGAGGTAGGGATATGTAGGTCGTAGGGTGAGGCAGGGTGAGGTAGGTCGTAGGGTGAGGCTGGGTGGGGTAGGGTGATGTAGGTCGTAGGGTGAGGCAGGGTGAGGTAGGTCGTAGGGTGAGGTAGGGTGAGGATGGGTGAGGTAGGGTGATGTAGGTCGTAGGGTGAGTTAGGGTGATGTAGGTCGTAGGGTGAGGCAGGGTGAGGCTGGGTGAGGTAGGGTGATGTAGGTCGTAGGGTGAGAGAATGTGATGTAGGATGACGCCGAGGAAGAGAGGAAAGGTCACACACGCGCCTGTCATGCTAACTTATCTGGTCACCTGCTGTAACCCACTCCCTCACCTTGATAGCATTCCCTCGCCATTAACCTTCTCACATCACTGCCAGACCAAAATTAACCCCCTCACTCTCCTTCCCTCTCTCTCACTCTCCTTCCCTCTCACTCACCCTCCTTCCCTCTCTCTCACTGTCCTTCCCTCCCACACTTTCCTTCCCTCTCCTTCTCACTCACACTCTCCTCCCTCTCACACCTAACTCATACCATCCCCCAGACCTTCTCGCACTGCCCTCTCCTCACATCTTTCATTCCTCTCTCCTTATCTCTCACCCTCTTATTTTCCACATTCTCCTCCTCCTTATCTTCATTCCGTCTCCTTTCCCTCTCTCTCTCTCTCTATCCCTCCCCTCTCCTCCCTCCACTTCCTCCCTCCTTCCCTCTTTCTTTTTCGCCTCCCGAGTCCACACTTTTCTCCCTCATTACATCAGTCTACCTTTACCGCTGTAGGTGTACTTGTAATGGTGGTGTGGCAGTGGATTTCTCCTTTCCTACCCCGCTTAATGTCATCCCTGCCACCACCACCCCTGCCACCATCACCCCTGCCACCACCACCCCTGCCACCATCACCCCTGCCACCATCACCCCTGCCACCACCACCCCTGCCACCACCACCCCTGCCACCACCACCCCTGCCACCATGACCCCTGCCACCACCACCCTTCCCAACACCATCTCTGCTACCACCAGCCCTGCCACCACCACCCCTGCCACCACCACCCGTCCCAACACCATCTCTGCCACCACCACCCCTGCCACCACCACCCCTGCCACCAACACCCCTGCCAACAACACCCCTGCCACCACCACCCTTGCCAAAGAAATTTCAAAGGTGGTGAAGCCTCCCCTGCCTCGCCTTACCCTGCCCTGCCCTGCCCTGCCCTACCTTGCTGGCTATCATGGGGCGGTTCGGTGAATTTTGTTAATGAGCGTGTTATCATGTGGACGCAAGAGGGGGGAGGGGGGAGGGGGGCAAGATCCACCCAAATGCGCAGTTGGACTATGTAATGGCGTGGTCTGCTGGGTCTGCCTTGTGTTAGGGTGGTCTGGCGTGGTCTGTTTGGGTCTGTCTTGTGTTAGGATGGTCTGGCGTGGTCTGTTTGGTACCTGCCGTGTGTTAGGATGGTCTGGCGTGGTCTGTTTGGGTCTTGCCTTGTGTTAGGATGGTCTGGCGTGGTCTGTTTGGTACAAGCCTTGTGTTAGGATGGTTTGGCGTGGTCTGTTTGGGTCTGCCTTGTGTTAGGATGGTCTGGCGTGGTCTGTTTGGTACCTGCCGTGTGTTAGGATGGTCTGGCGTGGTCTGTTTGGGTCTTGCCTTGTGTTAGGATGGTCTGGCGTGGTCTGTTTGGTACAAGCCTTGTGTTAGGATGGTCTGGCGTGGTCTGTTTGGGTCTGCCTTGTGTTAGGATGGTCTGGCGTGGTCTGTTTGGGTCTGCCTTGTGTTAGGATGGTCTGGCGTGGTCTGTTTGGGTCTGCCTTGTGTTAGCATGGTCTGGCGTGGTCTGTTTGGGTCTGCCTTGTGTTAGGATAGTCTGGCGTGGTCTGTTTGGGTCTGCCTTGTGTTAGGATGGTCTGGCGTGGTCTGTTTGGGTCTGCCTTGTGTTGGGATGGTCTGGCGTGGTCTGTTTGGGTCTTGCCTTGTGTTAGGATGGTCTGTTTGGTCTTAGCCTTGTGTTAGATGGTCTGGCGTGGTCTGTTTGGTACAAGCCTTGTGTTAGATGGTCTGGCGTGGTCTGTTTGGTACAAGCCTTGTGTTAGGATGGTCTGGCGTGGTCTGTTTGGTACAAGCCTTGTGTTAGGATGGTCTGGCGTGGTCTGTTTGGTACAAGCCTTGTGTTAGGATGGTCTGGCGTGGTCTGTTTGGTACAAGCCTTGTGTTAGGATGGTCTGGCGTGGTCTGTTTGGTACAAGCCTTGTGTTAGGATGGTCTGGCGTGGTCTGTTTGGGCCTTGCCTTGTGTTAGGATGGTCTGGCGTGGTCTGTTTGGTACAAGCCTTGTGTTAGGATGGTCTGGCGTGGTCTGTTTGGGCCTTGCCTTGTGTTAGGATGGTCTGGCGTGGTCTGTTTGGGTCTGCCTTGTGTTAGATGGTCTGGCGTGGTCTGTTTGGGTCTGCCTTGTGTTAGATGGTCTGGCGTGGTCTGTTTGGTACAAGCCTTGTGTTAGGATGGTCTGGCGTGGTCTGTTTGGGCCTTGCCTTGTGTTAGGATGGTCTGGCGTGGTCTGTTTGGGCCTGGCTTGTGTTAGATGGTCTGGCGTGGTCTGTTTGGTCTTAGCCATGTGTTAGGAGGATGGTCTGGCGTGGGTTCGTGTCCCCCTGGCTGCCACTGCGTTTGATGAGTGGACGGTGAGAAAGTAGCACCTCTATATTATCCAAGCCTTACTCTGTCGCTGTCTCTTTGTCCCGTTTTTCATTCGTTTTCTTTTTCGTTTTTTCTGTCATTTTTTTTTTCTTATTTCCTTTTTTGTTATATATATATTTGTTTTATTTTTTCCTTTTTTTTCTTTTCCTTTTTCTTTTTTATTGTTCTTTTTTTTTCATTTCCATTTTCATTTTATTTTTTCGTTTTCTTTCATTTCCATTTTCTCTTTCTCCTATTTTGAGGGTAAATAAAACAAAGATACACGTGATTGATTTTTTGTTGTATAAAAAGCCTGACATATTCCTTCCACTACAGCGATTGTTAGATTTGGCGCACTACGGGTCGCTCTCTCAGGCCCTTAACACCCGTCCCTGTGCGATTTATTTTGCCTATTATTATCCTTGATGTTTATATTTTTACCTCGACGTAAAAAAAAAAGAAGACTAAGATGAGAGGTACTAAATAAATCGCTAAGGGAGAGGTGTTAGGGACGTCCAAAGCCAGTGAGCGACCCCCCCAACTACGTCAGCACCGCGGGGCATCATGGAAAATTTTGGCGGGAAATTTGAAAAGCGTCACCACCCCTTCACCCCGATGTCACATTTTCTGTTCAAACTAATGCCAGACGATTTGTATTCATTTTAGGAGGAACTGAAAAAATAATAATAATAATAATGATGATGATGATGATGATGATGATAATAATAATAATAATAATGATCGTGATGATAATAATAATAATAATAATAATAATAATAATAAAAATAATAATAATAATGATGGTGATGATAATGATGATAATAATAATAATAATAATAATAATAATAATGATAATAATAACAAACCGTCTGGATAGCAAGAATATAATTTGAAATATAGTTCTCGGGCTGAAGGGGTTGAAAGCTTTTGTATAAAACGAAAAAAAAATCCTTAAAAAATATATATATAAAATTATGATTATTGAGAGACGAAGAGAATATTTAATATGGAGAGAGAGAGAGAGAGAGAGAGAGAGAGAGAGAGAGAGAGAGAGAGAGAGAGAGAGAGATGTAATTGAGAAATAAAAACATAAGAGGCAGAGTATTATGCTTAACTAATATTACTTATGAAAATGATGATGATGATGATGATGATGATGATGATGACTAGTAATAATAACAGTTCTAGCTCTAATAATAATAATAATAATAATAATAATATATCAGTAATAGTACAATAGTTTGATAATCGCTCCCATTATTATTATTATTATTATTATTATTATTATTATTATTAATCTTCCTTATTGTAATGAATTTTAAACAATAACAAAAACAAGCAGACTAAGATTGATTGCGATGGTACACACACACACACACACACACACACACACACACACACACACACACACACACACACACACACACACACACACACACACACACCATTGTCATCAGCGAAACAATAGTGGTGGTGGTGACTGTGGTAGTGGTGGTGGTTGAGCAAGGTAGCCACGTAATTAAGCGATGGTGGTAGTTGTGGTAGCTGTAGTAGTAGTAGTAGTTGTGGTAGTAATAGTGGTAGTCGTAATGGTAGTTGTGGTGGTAGGTGTGGTAGTTATAGTGGCAGTTGTGGTTGCTATAGTGGTAGTTGTGGTTGCTATTGTGGTAGTTGTAATGGTAGTTGTGGTACCGTAGCTGTAGTGGTGGTAGTTGTGGTACCGTAGTTGTAGTGGTGGTAGTTGTGGTACCGTAGCTGTAGTGGTAGTTGTGGTAGTTATAGTGGTAGGTATAGTGTTTGTTAAATTTTGACTAGTAACCAAGGAGACAACGTTAAGTGAGTTACCCTGTCCCGTCAGATGAAAGCAGAGGAATAAAAGTGGAGAATGTTTGTGATTGTTGTTGTCTCCTACCACCATCACCACCACCATTGTCACTATAATCCGTTCATATTAACTTGGCAGGGTGTATTGTCCTTTTGTAGTTCGTTTCACGTAGCTCAGTGGTAGGATGAGATAATGTTACGACGCTGCTGCCTTTCCATAGCACTTCTTCGTGACTAGCACCATATTCTAGTGTTAGTATTGAGTGCAGGTTAGAGAGAGAGAGAGAGAGAGAGAGAGAGAGAGAGAGAGAGAGAATGTGTGTATGTATGTATGTATCGATGTATGTGTGTATGTATGTATATGTGAGTATGTATGTATGTGTGTATGTGTTTATGTGTGTGTGTGTGTGTGTGTGTGTGTGTACGCTTTGTCCCACGGTGCAGTCATACTATCATAAGTCACCCACCACCATGGCCACAACAATCACTATTACAAGTCAATTTACGCCAAGTTAAGGGGAACAGAGTATAGATTTTTAAAAGATAATTATATGCACATATTTTTTTTTTTTTGGTAAGATTAACAGAGGAAGAAAAATAAAGACAATAAAGACAATCCAAACACCAGATAAACAGAGGAAGAAAAAACAAACAGTAAAATCCAAACACCAGATAAACAGAGGAAGAAAAACAAACAGTAAAATCCAAACACCAGATCAACAGAGGAAGAAAAAAACAAAGTAAAATCCAAACACCAGATAAACAGAGGAAGAAAAACAAACAGTAAATTCCAAACACCAGATAAACAGAGGAAGAAAAAACAAACAGTAAAATCCAAACACCAGATAAACAGAGGAAGAAAAACAAACAGTAAATTCCAAACACCAGATAAACAGAGGAAAAAAAAACAAAGTAAAATCCAAACACCAGATAAACAGAGGAAGAAAAAACAAACAGTAAAATCCAAACACCAGATAAACAGAGGAAGAAAAAACAAACAGTAAAATCCAAACACCAGATAAACAGAGGAGGAAAAAAACAGTAAAATCCAAACACCAGATAAACAGAGGAAGAAAAAAACAAAGTAAAATCCAAACACCAGATAAACAGAGGAAAAAAACAAACAGTAAAATCCAAACACCAGATAAACAGAGGAAAAAAAAACAAACAACGTAAAATCCAAGCACCAGATAAACAGAGGAAGAAAAAAACAGTAAAATCCAAACACCAGATAAACAGAGGAAGAAAAAACAAACAGTAAAATCCAAACACCAGATAAACAGAAGAGGGATAAACACATAAATAAAATCCAAACACCAGATTACACGTGTTCTCCAGGTAACGGTGAGAGAGAGTATAGATTTGTTTTGCATGTTTGCTTGTTTTGCTTCGAGGTGCAGTTGTAACCCAGATTAATAGTGAACGCGGTATGGCAAGAATGATACGCAAAGAAATAGTATACGCAAGGAATTATACGCAAAAGAGTGGTATGCAAGGAGTTTTACGCAAAAAATTATACACAAAGAATGATAGCCAAAGAATTATATGCAAAGAGTGATACGCAAAAGAATTATAAGCAAAGAGTGATACGCAAAAGAATTATACACAAAGAATTATATGCAAAAAATTATACGCAAAGAATTTTATGCAAAAGAATTATACGCAAAGAATTTTATGCAAAAGAATTATATGCAAAGAATGATACGCAAAATAATTATACGCAAATAATGATATGCAAAGAATTATATACAGAGAATTATACGCAAAGAAATATACGCAAAAGAATTTTTCGCAAAGAATTATACGCAGAGAATTACTTGCAAAAGAATGATACGCAAATTACACGCAAAAAATTATATGTAGAAGAATTATATGCAAAAGAATTATACGCAAATAATTATACGCAGTGATAAAGTATAATATATGATTGTATTTTTTTTCTTTCTTAGGCTGTAGGTCAGGTAAAGGTGAACAGATTACAGTTTCGTTTCTCAGTATCGATGCTTGAGACTTATCACAATTGACTATCACCACCACCACCACCACAACTACCACCATCACCACAATCACTACCACAGCGTCTATCATCACAACCAACACCACTACAGCAGCAGTTGTGGTGGCAGTGTGGTGTGGATAGAGCATATACCACCATCACCACAACCAACACCACTACAGCAGCAGTTGTGGTGGTAGTGTGGTAGTAGGGATAGAGAGTAACTACCACCATCACCCCAGCCACACTCACCACCACCATCACCACAACCACTATCACCGTCACTGCTGCGATTGTGGTGGTAGGGGAAGAGTTATATATATAATAGTAATAATAATAATAATAGTTTTGTGCGTTGATAGTCTTCCTTACACTACAGCAACCAACATTCTTAAGTACCTACCAACATTTTTTTTTACAGTAGCTACCAACATTTCTGGAGATTAGCTACCAACATTTATAGCTGCCATTTTTCACCATCCCAGCATCACCAGTATCACCAGCGACCACCATTCCGCCGTCCCTACCAACATCACGGCGTCAACCAACATCCCACCAACCACCATTCCATCTCAGTAGCTACCAACATCCCACCAGCCACCATTCCATCTCAGTAGCTACCAGCATTGCATCAACCACCATTCCATCAGCGGCTACCAACATCCCATCATCAACAACCACCTCTCCCTCTCATCACCACCTCACGACCTCACTGCAATGTCCACACGCCTTTGTCCTTGGCGGCGTCGGGTCGTGGGCAGGAACGACCTAGGGCGGTGAGGGAGTCGGTGAAGGCGTGGAGGAGGTCGTCTTTGTAGCGGTACATGGAGGTGTCGGTCGTGCGGGGATTCCTTACGCAGTCGTCGCCGCCAAACTCACAGACGCGGTAGTGGTGCAGGAAGGCGACCTCGTTGGGCACGTTGAGGGTACCGCGCCCCGCCAGGAACTCCCAGACGAAGTGATTGCCTGGGGACGAGGAGAGGGAGAGGGGTGAGAGGGGAGAGAATAGGGATGCTGTAGGGAGAGGGAGACAGGAGGAAAGGTAGGAGGAAAGGAGAGGGGGAGAGGAAAGTGGGAGTTCAGATGGGGAAGAAAGAGGGAAGGATACGAAATGGTTGCTTGGGAAGGAGAGTGAGAGGGGTGAGAAGGGAGAGAATAGGGATGCTGTAGGGAGAGGGAGACAGGAGGGAAGGTAGGAGGAAAAGAGAGGAGAAAAGGTGAGAAGGGTGAGCGGGGAGGGATGGAGAGAGAGGAGGGGGAAGTAGAAGGAGTGATGATAGGAAGGAAGAGGAGAGGAAAAGGAAGGATGAGAAAGGAGGGAGGATGAGATTTCGAAGGAGGAGAGGTATACAAGAGAAGAGAAATAGGAAGGAAGGAGGGAGCGAGAGAAATGGAGGAAGAAGAGAAGAGAGATGTAGGAGAGATGGGAAGACATGAGGAAAGGTGAGGAGGAGGAGGGAGGGAAGGAAAGGAGGGAGGCAATAAGAAGGGATAAAAAGAGGGTGGTAGGAGGGTCAAGAAATGGGAATGTCTTCAGAATCTTCATGGTAGTTTTCAGAGGCAAAGAATTCTTAAACGAGGTGCTGAGTTATATAGTGTGTGTGTGTGTGTGTGTGTGTGTGTGTGTGTGTGTGTGTGTGTGTGTGTGTGAGAGAGAGAGAGAGAGAGAGAGAGAGAGAGAGAGAGAAAGAGAGCGTCCTACCAGATGAACCGAAAGAGCATAATCATAACAATAAAAAAATCCTAAGCATCTTTCTATTTTCCACTCAGTCAGTTGCCATAGAAGGAAGCGTTGCCGTGTAAGGTGGGGTTAAGTTGCCATAGTGTTGTCATGCATTTGAGTTGCCAGTAGGCAGGTGTTGTGCTGATGGGAATAAGTTGCCATAGAGCTGCAATGTAATCCTGTTGCTATAGGGTGTGTGTTGTACTGAAAGAGATAAGTTGCCATAGTGTTGCAGTGCCATTGAGCTGCCATAAGGTGTTGTTGTACAAAAGAGGTTAAGTTGCCATATTGTTGCATTGCCAGTGAGTTGCCATAAGGTGTTGTGTGTCTTGTCAGTTGCCATAGTGTTGCATAGCCATTGAGTTGCCGTAAGGTGTTGTTGTAGGGAAGAGGTTAAGTTGCCATTTGAGTTGCAATGTAATCCAGTTGCCATAGTGTTGCATAGCCATTGAGTTGCCATAGTGTGTTGTTGTAGGGAAGAGGTAAAGTTGCTATGAGAGTTGCAATGTAGTCCAGTTGCCATAGTGTTGCATTGCCATTGAGTTGCCATAGTGTGTTGTAGTAAAGAAGTAAAGTTGCCATTTGAGTTGCAATGTAGTCCGGTTGCCATAGTGTTGCATTGCCATTGAGTTGCCATAAGGTGTCATAAAGAGTTTAAGTTGCCATTTGAGTTGCAGTGTAATCCAGTTGCCATAGTGTTGCATTGCCATTGAGTTGCCATAGTGTGTTGCCAGGTTGGTTGTCAGTTGGCTGTTTGGTGGTTTATCTTATCGTGGTTGATAAGTTAACATGTTGGTGTAAGGGTTAACGAGAGGGTGCGTAGCAAGGTCACCTCTCTCTCTCTCTCTCAGTTGCATGCAAGAGAATGTTAATGTGTACTATGCAGTCTAAATCAGTAAGGGAAAGGTGCAGCGAATCCTCCACCCTGTACGAATTCGATCAGGTATTTTAGCGCGCGCGCGCGCGCGCGAGAGAGAGAGAGAGAGAGAGAGAGAGAGAGAGAGAGAGAGAGAGAGAGAGAGGATTTTATTCAGCTTAGGGCGCGTCCAGAGAGAGAGGATTTTATTTAGATTAGGGCGAGTCCACACGTGAGCTGGAACAAGTGCTGGCAACATGTAAGCAACACAGTAACGAACAACTTGCAGACATCATGGGAATAGTCCAGACCGTGTTGGCAGCATTAGGATGAAGTCTCAGCTGCCTCACACGGACACAGTTATCCCATCACCTCTGCTGGCAGCGGGTCTGAAGCTGCACTGTAACGTGTGTGCATACATCTGTCCAAATACCGTTGCATACATCTGTCCAAATACTGTTGCATACATCTGTCCAAATACTGTTGCATACATCTGTCCAAATACTGTTGCATACATCTGTCCAAATACCGTTGCATACATCTGACCAAATACTGTTGCATACATCTGTCCAAATACTGTTGCATACATCTGTCCAAATACTGTTGCATACATCTGTCCAAATACTGTTGCATACATCTGTCCAAATACTGTTGCATACATCTGTCCAAATACTGTTGCATACATCTGTCCAAATACCGTTGCATACATCTGTCCAAATACTGTTGCATACATCTGTCCAAATACTGTTCCATACATCTGTCCAAATACCGTTGCATACATCTGTCCAAATACTGTTGCATACATCTGTCCAAATACCGTTGCATACATCTTTCCAAATACTGTTGCATACATCTGTCCAAATACTGTTGCATACATCTGTCCAAATACCGTTGCATACATCTGTCCAAATACTGTTGCATACATCTGTCCAAATACTGTTGCATACATCTGTCCAAATACTGTTGCATACATCTGTCCAAATACTGTTGCATACATCTGTCCAAATACTGTTGCATACATCTGTCCAAATACTGTTGCATACATCTGTCCAAATACTGTTGCATACATCTGTCCAAATACCGTTGCATACATCTGTCCAAATACCGTTGCATACATCTGTCCAAATACCGTTGCATACATCTGTCCAAATACTGTTGCATACATCTGTCCAAATACCATTTTATACATCTGTCCAAATACTGTTGCATACATCTGTCCAAATACTGTTGCATACATCTGTCCAAATACCGTTGCATACATCTGTCCAAATACTGTTGCATACATCTGTCCAAATACTGTTGCATACTAAAGGCCGTGTATTCTTGTCGGTTAAGGAAGCTCCCTAACACCTTTTCCTGAGCGATTTGTTTGTTACACCTCCCTCTTCTCCTCTGTGTAACACAAATCCTTTCAATATCGCCATACTTTGCATAAGTGATATACAAAAGGATGTTAAGTAGACGTATCCAAAAATAAATCGCTAAGGAAGAGGTGTTAGGGAGCTGTATAAAATCGTCTGGAGATTATTTAAAGAGATATTGAGGACCTTAGCAAATCCTTCCAAGCAATTTATTCAGGTTAAGAAAATCCTCCCGTACTTAAGGGGTTATTGGAGGCTTTGACCCGCATCCTCGTCTAAAGGAATCTCCCTAACACCTTCTCCTGAGCGATTTATTTTGCTTATTGCACCTTATTCTCCTTCTCCGTGTTACTTAAATCATCCTAATATCGCCATACTCTGCACAGATAACGTACAAATGGATATTAACAAGCGCTATCCAAAAATAAATCGGTAAGGAAGAGGTGTTAGGGACGTGAATATATGGTCAGTCCGAAAGTTTATCGTCCTGTGAATAAAATCGTCTGGATAAGAAAAAATACATACATACATAATTACATAAATACATGAATAAATAAATCTAATAAACCACTAACCAAAGTGAACTGAGTACATATTCCAGAGGTAATTAAACAAGAGCATTTCAGGAGCCGAGTGCTAATCGCCCGCCAAAATGCTAAGGTACAAGCTGCCTACATAGCAAACTGGAAGACGAGATATTTTGGCAGCAGGTACACACACACACACACACACACACACACACACACACACACACACACACACACACACACACACACACACACACACACACACGTCATCTAATTGAGGGGTCAGCGCACACACACACACACACACACACACACACACACACACACACACACACACACACACACACACACACACACACACACACGTCATCTAATTGAGGGGTCAGCGCACACACACACACACACACACACACACACACACACACACACACACACACACACACACACACACACACACACACACACACACACAGGTCATCACACTCCCCCTCAACAACAAGAGTATTATGCAACCAGAGGATTACGGAGACAGCTCAGCCAATCCCTAATCTGTCATCCCTCCTGATAAACGTACCGGTGCTTATTTAACGCCTCTAACCCCTTCAGGACCAGGACGGGTGTTTGTATGCTAACTAGAACACCACCACAGCATTATGTCCAGCTTGGAATGAACCTGTACTTATGGAGGGCGTAATGAAGACTTACTAACCCATTCAGTGTGCAAAGTAGCCATGTGGGGCACGAAACAACCTGGAGGCAGCCTGACTAACACCAGAGGCAGTAGGCCACCACTCTGAGAACACACCAGCACCACGCCCGGGCTGTGGTGTTGCCCTTGAGATTCATCTGCGTCCATGACAGTCAAGTGACTTACCCATACCCTGTGGATGCCTTAAGTGTGAGCCAGATCGGATGAGGCACTCAGGAGATACCATAATGTTAACATACATACATTCATACATACCGGTACATACATACATACATACACACATACAGTACATACATACAAACATTCGTACATACATATGTACGCCGTCAGCGTCATTAATAAAGGCATCCTCGTGAAACATTAATACGACGAAATATATATATATATATATATATATATATATATATATATATATATATATGAGAGAGAGAGAGAGAGAGTACTTTTACAGTACTGTCGGTACAGAGAGAGAGAGAGAGAGAGAGAGAGAGAGAGAGAGAGAGAGAGTATGTACTGTTGGTACCGTACCAGGGAATAATTTTATTCAGCGTAGGAAAGGTGTAGTACTACAAACGTACGAATCAACAGGAGCCGTAACCGACATGAAGGTGGACTCACCCGCCTCCACCACGTAAGGGGTCACTGCTATGTATTTGGACCTCTGCTTGTGTGGGTGGAACCGCTGGCGCCGCCGGGTCTTGCGAAGCGTCACCAGAGGCGGCAGGGACGCGCTGGGTAGGAGGGAAGAGACATGTTACTGAGAGAGAGAGAGAGAGAGAGAGAGAGAGAGAGAGAGACATGACTGTGAGGTTGAGGTGAGTGACACTGATGCTGTACATTGTTGTTTGCTCTCATGTCAGTGGGAATAGCTGCCATAATCACAATCATCATCACCATCATTGCCATGGCTTAAAATTCCCACTTTTAACTTGGACTGAGTAAGATCTGGGAGTAGGAAAAGAATAATACTTAAAAAAAAAAATAAGTGGCGCTCCGACGAAAGTAAACGGGAGACATGATAATTTTTGAAACGGGGATAGTGATGAAGAGGGAGGCGTTATACTCTGTCCATTGCAACTTGATCTAAAATTTTCGTGTGTCATAAGTGCTGATCTGTAGAAATTAACGCTAGAATGTGGTGCTAGTCACGAAGAAGTGCAGTGGAAAGTAAGTAGAGCCATAGTACTGTCTTGTCATTGGGTTGCAACGAGATAAACACATGCTAGTCACGAAGAAGTGTTACGGAAAGGATGTGAGGCCTTAATACTGTAAAAATCTCTCACTGAGCAACGAAAAATAAGAGAAAAAAGTGAATATCTGGACCAGGTAAAGATGAACAACCTACAGTGTTTTGGAAGTAGGAATTTCGACCATGTATGTAAAAAAAAATATATATATAATCTGTGTTCTTTGTTCAGTCCATGGTTTATCGTTTGGACTACGGTTATCTCGTTATCTGTTATCTGTTTGCAACGATGAGTCTTTCGTCTGTTTACGGCGATGATTTGTATTCATGTATTTCGGGGAACTTTATGTAGTGTTGATGTATTGTAAGCTGTGATCGATAAACGTATGTGTCTGTCTATCTTTCTGTCTCCGTCTGTCAATCTCTATCTATATCTTTATTTGTCTGTCTGTCGATCTATATCTGTCTGTATATTTGTATCTATCTCTATATCTATCTGGGTCAGGGCATCACTTTGCTTCATTAAACTCATTCCAGTTTAGCCCATAGGAACAACGTTGTCTAGGGTGTTTGGACCTGTACTGAATGGATAATAAATAATCCAGTGAAAATAATAAATAATGTAATAAAGTAAATAATGTAATGAATGATCTAATGAAAAAGGCAGCTCACCTGTTGGGATCGTCAGGCCACTGCAGGTAGAAGAAGGAGTTTTGGAAGCTGATGGCGCCGATCTTGGAGGCGTCTGCTTTGGTCTTGAGGAATTTGAGAAGCTGAGGGAGGGTCGTGTTGGCGTGGGGGACAATATACTCATCCAAATCGATCATGAGGATGTAGCGGTACTGGTACATGTAGCGGTACAGGCAGTCGTTCAGGGCAGCGAACAAACCCTCGGTGCGTATCTCCTTCTGGGACTTTATGTCAAGTTTCCAGGGAAGGACTGTGAGCTGGCCCTTGTTTGTGTACTGTCGCAGCACGCAGTCCACCTCAGGCCCGATGGTGTGGTTGTACAGGGTGAAGTGTTCGACGCCTAGGATCTTATTTAGCTCTAGGAATTCCACGAGTTGGTTGACGTTGTTGTAGTCGAAGTGCAGCGGCTTCACACACACGGCGAAGGTATCCCGAACGTCGTCTTTGTTTACATCTAAGTTCAGGACCCGGAGTTTGTTGGTCGCGTTGCCCCCAGGGTCCGCCATTATGGACACGCTCTCCGGGGGTGGGATGGGCTGCTTGCCGTTCCTGTAGATGGTAAGGGAGCAGGCGATGAAGCAGGCTGAGAATTTCAGGTTCCAGTTCTCACGGATGATCTTGATGGCGCCGTTGACGATGAGGGTACTGGAATTATTATACCAGTACTTGCACCACACACGGTCGCTCTTCTTCGTCTGCGTCGCCCCCACCACGCGGATGATTCTGCCTTTACGGTCGTCGTAATAGGCGGAGTAGACGAAGAACTTGTGCTTGGTGTGGTAGACCGGCTGCCACTCCCCGTCCGTGGCCGTGCTGTTGGCGCCAAAGTACGTGATTTCTTTCAAGCCCAGCATGTTGAGCCAGTCCATCTTAGCGAAGCCTTGGACAGACTGAACAAGATTCCCCGTAACTCGAGCCATCAAGTGAGTCTCATCCACGTTCTTCCTGTAAAACCTCTCCTCGTTCCCCGTCTTGGCCTTCACCGAGAGCTCCTGCCTTCTGTACGTGTCGATCTCCAGCTGACCCACCAGTTTCTTGTCATCCATGAAGTAGTCGGGGATGTCACCCAGGGAGTCGAAGTCAGACGGCCGCTTGTTGGAGAGCATGATCCCGTTTCGGTGCTCGTCGATGAAGAACACCTCAGCCAGCAGGATGATCACAAAGAGGAGGAGGAACACGAGCACGAAGAAGAAGGACATGTTGTTGCGGTCCTTGATTCGCTGCCTCTGCTTCTTGGCCAGCGCGGACCGTCTCTGCCTGTTGAAGCCGTTGAGCAGAGAATACCTGGTGGGGGAGGAGCAGAAAGCAGAGTGATTGAACATTCTTGGATATCTCTCTCTAACATTCTTGGACGTTTCTCTTTAATAATCTTCGATATTTCTCTTTAACATTCTTGGATATTTCTCTTTAAAATTCTTCGGTAATCCTCTTAACTTAGTCTGAGATTACACTTAGACTGGCATGGTTAAAGGTTCGAGTTTCCTGTTCAAAAA
The DNA here is from genome assembly GCF_032717465.1 of Coenobita brevimanus. NCBI lineage: Eukaryota > Metazoa > Arthropoda > Malacostraca > Decapoda > Coenobitidae > Coenobita > Coenobita brevimanus. The sequence continues at coordinate 50,285,384 of NC_136991.1, read as the reverse complement.
TTTAAATCACAGTATGTGGCTGTATATTTTTTGTTTTTGTTACTCTGTCCAATTTATAAACTTGCTGATGTGTTTAGATTTGGTTGGAGTCACTGAAAATGAAATGTTTTGTTAAATGTTCGTATTTTTATAACTAATTCTGGTTCTTTATTTATTATTGTTTATGTCTTTATTGGTTTCATTTACAGTGGATATTAGAGTGTTTGTTTATAGTGTGGGCTTAATAAATACCCTCCAACTAGCGGGTGACTCTCTGTCTGTCTGTCTGTCTCTACTGTATCCATCCATCCATCCATCGGTCTATCTTTCCGTCTGCCCTTATACCCCCCCCCCCTCTCTCTCTCTCTCTACCGTATCCATCCAAACTTCCATCCATCCGTCTGTCTATCTGCCTTTAACCCCCCCCCCCTCTCTCTCTCTCTCTACTGTATCCATCCATCCATCCATCCATCCGTCTGTCTTTCCGTCTCCCCTTATACCTCTCTCTCTCTCTCTCTCTCTCTCTCTCTCTCTCTCGCCACTCACTTGTTATGTATGGAGCGCCAGTAACGTAAGGCTTCACTCCGCATGCTCATCTTGTCTCGCTCCCCCTTTATCCTCATGCGAGCTGAACTGCTGGCCTCCTCTGTGGTGGGATTAGTGGGGATTAGTGGGGGTTAGGGGGGGTGAGGTTAAAGGGGGTTAGTGTGGGTAGGGTTAGTGGAGTTTGTGGGGATTAGTGGGCGTTAGTGGGAGTTAGTTAGTGGGGGTTAGTGGGAGTTAGTTAGACGGGGTTATTTAGTGTGGGTTAGTTAGTGTGGGTTAGTCTGGGTTAGTGGGGGTTTGTGTGAGTTAGTGTGGGTTAGTGGGGGTTAGTATGGGTTAGTGGGGATTAGGGTGGGTTAATGGGGATTAGTGTGGGCTAGCTAGTGGGGGTTAGTCTGGGTTAGTGGGGGTTAGTGTAGGTTAGTGGGGGTTAGTGTGGGCTAGTTAGTGGGGGTTAGTGTAGGTTAGTGGGGGTTAGTTAGTGTGGGTTATTGGGGGTTAGTGGGGGTTAGTTAGTGTGGGTTATTGGGGGTTAGTGGGGGTTAGTTAGTGTGGGTTATTGGGGGTTAGTGGGGTTAGTGTGGGCTAGTTAGTGTGGGTTATTGGGGGTTAGTGTGGGTTATTGGGGGTTAGTGGGGTTAGTGTGGGTTAGTTAGTGAAGGTTAGTGGGGATAGTGGGGGTTAGTCTGGGCTAGCGGGGATTAGTGAGGATTAGTGGGGGTTAGGGTGGGTTAGTGGGGGTTAGTGAGGATTAGTGGGGGATAGGGTGGGCTAGTGGGGGTTAGTTAGTGTGGGTAGGTGGGGGGGGCAGATTAGGCTGGGTTTAATCACTATCCATCTATCTAAGCCAGACGCCTCAATCCCTTTTGGGGTGGCCACAAACAAATCGCCTTCATGTCGCCCTGCCATTTCGCTGCCCTCCCCCCAACTTTCAACCCCACCTTCTCTTATTTATTCACTTAATGTTATCTCAAGGACTTACTTATTTACTTTAGGGATTTAAGGCTGTCATTTAAAGATGCGTGGCCATTATTTCCACTTACCGTTTTTGGTTTGTGTTATTTTTTTATATATAAGTAATTACCTAAAAATATAGATTGGTGTACTAGATAAGAAGAATAAATCGGTAAGAAAGAGGTGCTAGGGAATCCATTTTAATAGTAAGTCTCTCAGTATATCTTATTCTGTTATTACCACTACACAAATACCGTGATAAAATACGTAAGGATAATGCAGGGTTTAAATCGCCAAAGAGAGTGCGTTTGGGGAGAAATTTAGGGCAAGTTAAAGTGAAGGAAGTGTAGTTGGTGTAGGGATGGAGAGATGGTACGTTTAGGCCAAGTTGAAGTGAAGGGATAATGCAGGGTTTAAGTCGCCTAAGAGAGTGTGTTTGGGGAGAAATTTAGGCCAAGTTGGAGCGAAGGGAGTGTAGTTGCTGAAGGGATGGAGAGTTAATGCAGGGTTTAAGTCGCCTAAGAGAGTGCGTTTGGGGAGAAATTTAGGCCAAGTTGAAGTGAAGGGATAATGCAGGGTTTAAGTCGCCTAAGAGAGTGCGTTTGGGGAGAAATTTAGGGCAAATTGAAGTGAAGGGAGCGTAGTTGCTAAGGGATGGAGAGAGAGCAATTTTAGGCCAAGTTTAAGTGAAAAGAATATAGTTGCTAAGGGATGGAGAGAGAGAGAGCAATTTTAGGCCAAGTTAAAGTGAACAGAGAATCGTAAAGACCAAAATCCCAACCTGGTGCGTCAGCGAGTGGGTTGTAAGGCGGCCACGAAAGTTGTTGTGGCTCAGTCTGCTGGGCTGGGTCACGCGAGGACGGTCGGTGGGTCAGAGATTTGGGTGGCCGAGGTGGCTTGTAGCATGACCCGGAGTCCAGGTCAACACATACCTGTAATAATGATGATGATGTAATAATAATGATAATAATAATAATAGTAGTAGTAGTAGTAGTAGTAGTAGTAGTAGTAGTTGTAGTAGTAGTAGTAGCGATAGTAGTAGTAGTAGTAATAATAGTAATAATAATAATCATCATCATCATCATCATCATCTATCCGAAACAACCAACACACAACAGTAATTAACATGCCCCATCGCAGCACGCAAACACACACACACACACACACACACACACACACACACACACACACACACACACACACACACACACACACACACACACACACACACACACACACACACACACACACACTCTCTCTCTCTCTCTCTCTCTCTCTCTCTCAGTAAACAAAGATAAAGCCTCAGCAATCCATATTTTTTTGTTATATTATTTTTTTCCCTTAATGAGTCTCCCAAACACCTCTTCTTTAGCGATTTATTTTTGGATATGGCTGGTTAACATCCCTTTGTACGTTATTTATGCAGAGTAGGGCGATATTACAATGATCCATGTCACACGAAGGGGAAAAGTAAGCAAAATAAATCGCATAGGAAAAGGTGTTAGGGAGCTTCCTTAACCGATGAGAATAGGCGGGGTAACTATAGATTTTTCACCTTAACTTGGCTTAATAACAGATAATATTACGGCTCTACATCCTTTCCATAGCACTTCTTCGTGACTAGCACCATTTTGTAGCGTTAATCTATCAGTACAACTCAGCATTCAGATGGAGAGAGGTCAATGCTAGGCCAGGTTAGAGTAAAAGGAGTAGAGAGAGAGAGAGAGAGAGAGAGAGAGAGAGAGAGATTTACCCTGTGGAGAGTATGAGTGGGACTTGAACGCTGGTGGAGCTGAGAACTAACTGAGGGTGAGCTTCTGGGGTGAGCTTCAAGTACATGAGAGCTGACCAATTAAGCTGATTGTCTTATAGCCTCGTCACGGCCAGGAGACTGGTCAAAGGCGTGGTAGTTAAGAGTTTGGCACGCACACTACACCACACACACACACACACACACACACACACACACACACACACACACACACACACACACACACACACACACACACACACACACACACACACACTCTCTCTCTCTCTCTCTCTCTCTCTCTCTCTGTCTCTCTCTCTCTGTAATCCTTTCACTATAATGATGTCTTCAAATTAAAACATACTCGCCAGTGCAGTGACTTTTTATTGTTACCACTTAAACAATACACCATATGTTTTATTGTACGAGATATACTTGTAAGGTTTATTTATTTTTCCAGTTGTGATGATCTTTGCATTTAGTACAGATTGATGTCCTCTGAGGGGGTGTTTTGGCAGTCGCTCCGGGGGCAGTGACAGGGCTAAAAGTCTACGCACTTCTCAACCCGCGTTTCCCTTACCAGCTCTCGTCCACCTTCACTCTCATTTTCTGTCTGCTTGTTCAACCTACCTTCTGTGTGTCTGTCTGTATCCCTGCCTAGCTTTCTGTGTACTATACTATTGACATTGAGTGTATGTGTGTGTACGTACGTATGCAGTATAACCCCGAACCATGAAGAACGTTTATTAAGCAAATGTTTTCATACACAGAGCGCTTAGTTTAGAAAAATTAAGGTTATAAGTTTGTTTAATAATATGATGAAGGAGCATTGATTCGCCCCAGACCTGCAGCATGTAGGATTAATTAAGCCTGTGATTACCTTAACGGTGGAGGGTTCGCGACACACAGGTGGAGTGGGTGGCGGTGAGGGGCGGCGGCTGTGGTGGTGGGGGCGGTGGGTGGCTGAGGGTGGGCTGGGGCTGTGGTGGCGGGGGCGGTGGGTGGCAGAGGGTGGGCTGGGGCTGTGGTGGCGGGGGCGGGGGCGGGGGCTGGGGGGGTTGCTGTCGTTGTCTCCCTCCAGTTTCGCAGCTTCTGAATGATCACACCAACTCTGCCAACACAATTATTTATGTATTTTTATTTAGTTAAGATATTTACCCATTTATTTTTGTATTTTATTTGTATTTAGTTAACATATTTACCCTGATACTGTATTTATTTATTTATTTATTTGTACGAAGGCCTAGCGATACAAACAGTGCTGTGTGGATGCGAGGATTGGGGTTTAAAATCTGAATGCTGGGAAATGAAAAAAGGCGAAATTATTGGAGATGAAGTGCCGAAGGTCTGTTTAAAAGAGGAGATGCTTTGATTGAGTGAGAAATGAGTAAGATGAGGAAGGATGGAAGATGAGGAAGGATGAGTAAGAGAGATGAGGAGGGATGGAAGTATGTAAGATTAAGGGCCTAGTCTGTATGGAGGAGGAGATGCTTTGATAGAATGAGAAATGAGTAAGATGAGGTGAGGAAGGAAATGTATTGTGGAAAGGACAGGCCAGGGTGTGTGAACGTGTGTGTACAATCAACAGCAAGAGTCCTACACACACACACACACACACACACACACACACACACACACACACACACACACACACACACACACACACACACACACACACACACACACACACACACACACACAATTTAATTTCCGTTTCTCTCTCTCTCTCTCTCTCACACACACACACACACACACACACACACACACACACACACACACACACACACACACACACACACACACATTTAATTTCCGTTTCTCTCTCTCTCTCTCTCTCTCTCTCTCTCTCTCTCAAGTACATACCCAAGTGTCAAAAAAGAAAAGAAAATCGAAGAAGAATGATTCGGTAACAATAAAGTGCTTGGAACTCCTGTAATCTTGTGACGTCACTTCTTGGATTATTCTTTACTGCGGCTCTACATCCCTTCCATAGCACTTCTTTGTGACTAGGAACAATAGGAAACTGTACTCCATTCACTCTAACTTGGTCCAGATTTTCGTCCTTTTGCAGCTTATTTCACGTAGCTCAGTGGCAGAAAGACAATACTACGGTGCTACATCCCTTCCCTAGCACTTCTTCGTGACTAGCATCATATTCTAGTGTTAATCTATTGAAAAAGACAATACTACGGCTCTGCATCCCTTCCATAGCACTTCTTCGTGACTAGCATTATATTCTAGTGTTAATGTAAGAATACTACTGCACTACATCCTTTCCCTAGCACTTCTTCGTGACTAGCATCATATTCTAGTGTTAATCTATTGAAAAAGACAATATTACGGCTCCACATCCCTTCCATAGCACTTCTTCGTGATTAGCAGTATATTCTAGCGTAAATCTATTGAAAAAGACAATAGTACGGCTCTACATCCCTTCCATAGCACTTCTTCGTGACTAGCATTATATACTAGTGTTAATCTAAGACAATACTACTGCACTACATCCTTTCCCTAGCACTTCTTCGTGACTAGCAACATATTCTAGTGTTAATCAATTGAAAAAGACTACTACGGCTCTACATGCCTTCCATAACACTTCCTCGTGACTAGCAGTATATTCTAGTGTAAATCTATTGAAAAAGACAATACTACGGCTCTGCATCCCTTCCATAGCACTTCTTCGTGACTAGCATGATATTCTAAAGTTAAATATTGCTACAACTCAGCATTGAGGGTGGAGAGATGGTAATTTTAGGCCAAGTTAGAGTGACAAGTGTATAGTGATCCAGATTTTTTTTTTATGCAAGAAAGAAGGAACCCAAGGCCAGGAGAGAGAGACGAATAATTCACTGGTTATTTTATTTATTTATTTATTTATTTACGTATGGAGGTGGGCCAAGAAACAAGAAATTATTTTTGGCCAAGTTAGGATGAAAAAGAGTATAGTGTGCCATAGAGGAATTTATTGTGTTTATTGTTTACGTGTGGAAGTGGAGAGAGAGAGAGAGAGAGAGAGAGAGAGAGAGAGAGAGAGAGAGAGAGAGTAATCGGAAATGAGTTTTAGGCCAAGTTAGAATTCATTTTTTTTAGGTATGGTAGTGGAGAGAGAGAGAGAGAGAGAGAGAGACCACATAGTAAACAGTGAGGTGTAAACAGTGTAGTAAACAGAGATCCAACAGTAAACACACTCCTTACCAAAACAGACAGTAGCCTTAAGTTGGTGCATCTTACTCGTCTGTCTATCTATCTGTCTATCTATCTAGCTTTCTATCCATCTATATCTATCTGTCTGTCTGTTTAACTGTCTGTCCATCTGTATGTGTGTATGTCTGTGTGTATGTATGTATGTATGTATGTATGTATCATTTTAGCCAGCGTATATTATTATTATTATTATTATGATTATGATTTATTATTATTATTATTATTATTATTATTATTTTTATTATTATTATTATTACTACTACTACTATTATCATCATTATTGCTGTTATTATTATTTTTAATTTATTATTATTATTATTATTATTATTGTTGTTGTTATTATTATTATTATTATTATTATTATTGTTATTATTATTATTATTATTAGCCCTGACACGTTAGCATTATATGTTATTTATTCTAACTGTGATTACGAGTGTCAGAATTATCCCAATAAATAAGGAACGAGAATAATTACCCATAATCAGGAAAATAAATCGCTAAATAAAAGATGTTAAGAGATGATTTAACATTATCATCTTTAATAAGGAAAATAAATCGCTAAGTAAGGAAAATAAATTGCTAAATAAGGAAAATAAATTGCTAAATAAGGAAAATAAATTGCTAAATAAGGAAAATAAATTGCTAAATAAGGAAAATAAATTGCTAAATAAGGAAAATAAATAGCTAAATAAAAGATGATAAGAGATAATTTAGCGTAATATTTGATAAGGAAAATAAATCGCTAAAGAGGAAGATTTAAGTCATTTAATAAGGAAAATGAATCGCTAAAGAGGAGGACTTAACTGTTATTCAATAAGGAAAATAAATCGCCGAAGAGGAGGATTTAACAGGAAAATAAATCGCCAAAGAGGAGGATTTAACAGGACAATAAATCGCTAAATAAGGGATGATTTAACATTATCTTCTTTACTAAGGAAAATAAATCGCTAAAGAAGTTTCCTTACGTCCAGCACTTCCCTACGATAACCTAATCATTTTACTTGTCCCAGATTTGCGTCCATTTGCACTTCTTCGTGACTAGCATCATATTGTAGTGTTAATCTCCTGATACAGATTTTAGGCCAAGTTAGAGTGAAAAGGGTATAGTTTGTTTGTTTGTTTGTTTGTTTTCTTGTTTCTCTTGTTTTTTTTTTTAATTTAAGCAAGGAATTTCCATATATAAAAAGGATAAATAATAAATGAAATGAATTATAATAAGCAAGATAAATCGCTGAGGAAGTGGTGTTTGCCTCCAAGGAATTTCCATATATAAAAAGGATAAATAATAAATGAAATGAATTATAATAAGCAAGATAAATCGCTGAGGAAGTTGTGTTTGCCTCCAAGGAATTTCGATATATAAAAAGGATAAATAATAAATTAGAATGAATTATAATAAGATAAATCGCTAAGAAAGTTGTGTTTGCCTCCGTCACCCTCTTCCTTACTAGTCAGTGTCGAATACAACACATTAACTTTTCTTGTGATATTTACCTGACATATAAGGCACTGAAGAGGTGGGTATGGTGAGATTTGAGGAATAAATCGCTAAGGAAATGGTGTTGTGGTGAGATATGGAGACTAATCGCCAAGGAAATGGTGTTATGGTGAGATTTGAAGAATAAATCGCTAAGGAAATGGTGTTATGGTGAGATTTGAAGAATAAATCGCTAAGGAAATGGTGTTATGGTGAGATATGGAGATTAATCGCTAAGGAAATGGTGTTATGGTGAGATATGGAGACTAATCGCTAAGGAAATGGTGCTATGGTGAGATTTGAAGAATAAATCGCTAAGGAAATGGTGTTATGGTGAGATATGGAGATTAATCGCTAAGGAAATTTTGTTACGGAATCTCCCACTCCACTCGAAATGTGGTATGTTTGGTGCGTAGAGTTTGCGTGACGACAGAGCCCCAGCAAAACACCGCAAGGCCACCGCTCTCCTGAAGGCGGGGGGGGTTAAGTAATTTCGCTGCCCTTTTTTTTATCGTTTCCTCCCTCGGGCGGGACCCTAGCGGCGCCCACGTGTGCCTGAGGGTGGGATGGAGCCGCCCGCACGCCCACACGCCCACAGAGACACGGAGGAGTGACTTACGGGAGGAGAGAAGGGCGAGGAGTTGAGGGTGGCGCATGGTGAGTCTGGAGGGTGAGTCGCTACTGCCTGGGAAAATCAATGTTGACAACTGGCCATCAGCACGCAGGCGCCCCCTCTCATGGCCAGCCCCCCCATGGCCACAGTCACGGCCACAGCTGTGCTTTCCTGTCATGTCCACAACTGTCCTTACCTGTCATATCCACAACTGTCCTGTCATGTCCACAACTGTCCTGTCATGTCATGTCCACAACTGTCCTGTCATGTCCACAACTGTCCTTACCTCTCATGTCCACAACTGTCCTTACCTCTCATGTCCACAGCTATAGTAGACCTGGAGAGAGAGAGAGAGAGAGAGAGAGAGAGAGAGAGAGAGAGAGAGAGAGAGAGAGAGAGAGATGCTAGTCACGAAAAAGTGCAATGGAAAGGATGTAGAGCCGTAGTACTGTCATTTTTCTGCCACTGAGCAACGTGAAAAGAGTAACAAAAGGAAGGAAAATATGGGTCAAGTTAACGTGAAAGATCAATTTAAGTTTATTATTATTATTATTATTATTATTATTATTTTATTTATTTATTTTCTTACTCCCCCAGGTAAGTGCCCCGTGAAACAAGGTATACAGGAAGGATCTGGGAGACAACTACTGACAGGGTTCTTCCGGAAGTAATAGGTGAGTGTATTATTATTATTATTATTATTATTATTATTATTTGAACTTCCGACATCTCTGTGGGAGGTGTTCATGATTCTGTCAGTGTTCTTATTCTTTCCGCTTAAAAAGTAAATGGCCATTACACTGAGGGCCTTTGACATAGCGCCTTCAAAACATCGTCAGGTCATTTACCCAGCTGTCGGCTTCTTCAGGCTAAATATGATGCCCGTCCATTAACCAGATAGTATATAGAACGTAAGGAAAACGGATTCCGGGACGCCATCTCAGAAACCACTTAAGCTACCGAGAGGAAATTTTACAACACTATAGCCTTCAGGTGGACGCAGTGCGGGAAGGAGTATGGTGCCAGTCGGTTGAATATTCTTTGAGATGTCTGGGGTAAAAAATTGGAACTTACCTGGATATTCGTTTACCTGGATATTCCTCTACCTGGATATTCGTTTACCTGGATATTCGTCTACCTGGATATTCTACCTGAATATTCGTCTACCTGGATATTCTTTACCTGGATATTATTATTATTACCATTATTATTATTATTATTATTATTGTTGTGTGTGTGTGTGTGTGTGTGTGTGTGTGTGTGTGTGTGTGTGTGTGTGTGTGTGTGTGTGTGTGTGTGAATTGTGGGTTCCCCGTTAACTGTGAGGGAAAACTACAATGGGAGGGAAGGGGCAGCATAGGAAAGGTGATTGAGAGAGAGAGAGAGAGAGAGAGAGAGAGAGAGAGAGAGAGACGTACTTTTGTCACTGAATATACTATGGGATCAGATATATAGAGGGATAGATTGATAGAGAGAGAGAGAGAGAGAGAGAGAGAGAGAGATGATCTAATAAACTGTGGGATTAGATGCGTGGTAGTAGATAAGCTGATAGATAGAATGGACCCACAGAAGGAAATAGTTAAGCAAATACATATATATCTATCGAAGCAGTTATCTATCAAAGGGTGGAGAGCTGGGAACGTGGCCATTGGTTGCTCTCTCTCTCTCTCTCTCTCTAGATAGATAGATAGATAGATAGATAGGTGATTTGATTGATTACACTGCCGCGGTCTTTTTAGTGTAATCAGTCAGTCAGTTCAATGCATCATCTCTGTCTCTCTCCGTCCATTTATCTGTCAATCTGTCAGTCTACCCATCTAACCATCTATCTATCTATCTGTCCATCCCTCTATCTATCTGTCCATCCCTCTATCTATACATCTATCTATTTTTGTGCCATTTAAGATCCAGAGGAGAAAATGCAACCTGGTAACAATATTCCTTTCTCTAATCTCAAACGGCGTGGGTGTGAGAAACTCTTTCTCTCTTTCTCTCTCTCTCTCTCCACACACACATTATATATATGAAGACAAAAATACTACCTGATAACAAGATTCCTCTCGTATCTCAGACGATTATGCCTTCCTTATCATGTATATTTACCTCTTTTTCTCTGCATTATTTATCGTTACCTGTACACCATCCCATGTATTATCATTCTATCTCTGCTTCACTTTTTTTTGAACGTTTCCGCCTCTGGGCAAAGGCTTCAGGGCCAATGTATCCCCAAGTGCCAGTAATCATTACCTTTACACCATCCCATGTACTGTGTTATCTTTCTATCACTGCATCATTTAGCATTTATATTTGTCTATCTATCTCAGCTTTATTTATCAGTATTTTTGTCTATATCTACTTCATTTATCATTATCAGTCATTGTCTTTATCATTTATAGTCTCTTTCTCATTTATCATCATCATCATCATCATCACCACAGCCTCTGCTTTCCTCTTCCACTCTAACCTGTTGACGTTTCACCTGTTCCATCCATTCCCAGGAATTATATGGCAACACCAACCTTGTCCTGAGAGAGAGAGAGAGAGAGAGAGAGAGAGAGAGAGAGAGAGAGAGAGAGAGAGTTACAATTTTGAGTTAACCCCAAAGCATATTCGTTTTCTTTAGTGCATCTTACTGGAACCATTCTCTCTCTCTCTCTCTCTCTCTCTCTCTCTCTCTCTCTCTCTCTCTCTCTCTCAACTATTCCAGCCTTCTTCCCGTATTCCAGAGAAGTGTTAAAAAAAAAAAAAATAATACCACGATTACCTTCTGCTAATCCTTAATCGCCAAATCCTGCTTATAAATCCCTGGTCTTGTCTCATTGGGTGTACTGTGGGTGTACTGTTGGTGGACTGTTGGGTGTACTGTGGGTGGACTTTTGGGTGTACTGTGGGTTTACTATTGGGTGTGTTGTTGGGTGTGCTGTGGGTGTACTGTTGGGTGTACTGTGGGTGTACTATTGGGTGTACTATTGGGTGTACTGTGGGTGTACTGTTGGGTGTGCTATTGGGTGTACTGTGGGTGTGCTATTGGGTGTACTGTGGGTGTGCTATTGGGTGTATTATCGCATATCTCATATTTGCTTCCCTATTCTAATTTCCATGTTAGATACAGTGAATAGTAGTAGTAGTAGTAGTAGTAGTAGTAGTAGCAATAGTAGTAGTGGTAGTAGTAGTAGTAGTAGTAGTGGTGGTGGTGGTGGTGGTGGTGGTAGTAGTAGCAGTAGTAGTAGTAGTGGTAGAAGTAGTAGTAGTTTTATTATTATTATTATTATTATTGTTGTTATTATTATTATTATTATTATTATTATTATTATTATTATTATTAGTGGTAGTAGTTGTAGAAGTAGAGGTAGTTTAGTAGTAGTAGTGAACCCAGTAGACAGCAGGTTAGAGTGGCCTCCTTCTTCGGTCCACCATCATCCTTTCCGGGAAGAGGAACAGAGTTAAGGGACGTTTGTATAATGGGACAGTGGAGCCGCCCGGTTGTATCAGTGCCACCGCGTGAAGGCATCCCCCCCCATCACCACAGGGCTCTGGACCGGTGATGTGTAAGGTCAAAGAGGAAGGCAGTGAAAGTGACCAATAGGCAAGAATGAAGAGGTGTTCCAAATCCAGAATTGTGACTGTGGTAAAGTGGAGTGCCGGAGGGGGAGTGAAGGGTGTTGTGTGGTGAGTGAAGGGGTGTGGTGTGGTGTGGTGGCGAGTGAAGGGTGTGGTGGTGTGTGATGAGAGAAGGGGTGTGGTGTGGTGTGGTTTGTGGTGGTGGTGAGTGAAGGGGTGGGGTGGTGTGGTGGTGAGTGAAGAGGTGTGGTGTGGTGTGGTGGTGAGTGAAGGGGTGGGGTGGTGTGGTGTGGTGTGGTGTGGTGGTGAGTGAAGGGGTGTGGTATTGTGGTACTGACAGGCGGGGGGGGGGGTGGCCTTTCTCGTGCACCACATCACAGACTACTCTCCACGAATGGCTAGTTTTTATGTACAGAGACTTACGTAGGTGTGTAACGTAGCATTTCCGATCTTACGTCATCCCTCAGGCGGTGACGTAAGTGTAGTGTGGATTCTCAAGACGTAATTATCAGCCGGAAGCGCGTTGGGTCACGAGGTTAATTGGTGACCTAATGAGACGGAAATGCACAATTAGCGAAGAGGAATGTTAAGGTGGAATGTGACGGCAGCTGTCTGAGGTTTTTGCGTAAAGGTAAAAGGACGGAAAGATAAACGTGATCGCAAGAAGATGAAGACAAACTGTAAGAAAATTAAGACAAGAAGATAAGGGAACTAAAAATGACTGAAGACAAAAATATAAGAAAATGAACACAAAAACAAAAGGCACCTGAAATGCAAATATCAACAAGGACTGCCCAAGTATGACACCATTAACTGTCTCGGGATAATGGCGTCTGTGACCCACCTAACCCGCCATCACCCACACAGTCAGTAACCCGCGAACCACACCGTCCTAGTTCTACTTTTCCACCTGGTAGTGTAGCAGTGGACCAGCAGTGAACCACCCTTTCACATACACCGCTTGGATAATGAGGGTAAGGCGACGCTACGCTCTAACTATCTATAGCCAGACGCCATAATCCTGAAGGGGTGGCCGTTTGTCTTTGAGCTGGTTGTTTTACTGGGAGGGGCACCAATCCTCCGCCAACCCACATGTTAACGCGCAGGGAACACGAATGGGTTGGGTATATGGTTACCTCCCAGCGTTGTAAATGGTTTCCTGGCCAGACTGCAATCCTATTTAACCTCTTGCAGTTCGAAATCTTGACGGGCAGACGTAAAATATATGACAAGGCAAAGAGTAAGAGGTAAGGAAGGTGCTATCCCGAACCAGTAAGTGTTCCAGGGATAGGTAATGATGGAGAAGACGTATTTTTAGCGTTATTTCAATCAGTAATTTAAAATCTTGGCGGGAAAGCGTTAAATATGCAACTGCCTAATATTTAACGGAAAGGAAAATTTGAAATGCCGCGCCAGTGAAAGTCCTGGAGGAAGGGACAACAAAGCCTCATAAATCAGGGTTGGCGGACACGTATTTGAATTTAATATTTGAATTTAGAAAGAGACGCAAAGGAGAAAACCCAGGGCCGTATTTTTACAAGTTCAGGACTCCCTAGCACCTCTTCCTCAGCGATTTATTTTTGGATACGAATGGTTGATATTAATTTGTGTTATTTATGTTGAGTTTGTGTTATTTATGTTGAGTTTGGTGGTATATGAATTATTTAAAAGACACAGAAAGGACAGTAAGGGCTAAGATGCAAACTAAATCGCTTAGGGAGAGGTGTGTTATGGAGCTTCCTTACCCGACGAGAGTACGGGTTTTAGTCAATGACCTTTGTGTGTGTGTGTGTGTGTGTGTGTGAGAGAGAGAGAGAGAGAGAGAGAGAGAGAGAGAGAGAGAGAGAATGTAAATGAGGGGACAAATAGATTTGAGAAGGAATGGAGAGAGAGAGAGAGAGAGAGAGAGAGAGAGAGAATGTAAATGAGGGGACAGAAATAGATTTGAGAAGGAATCGAGAGAGAGAGAGAGAGAGAGAGAGAGAGAGAGAGAGAGAGAGAGAGAGAGAGAGAGAGAGACACACACACACACACACACACACACACACACACACACACACACACACACACACACGACAAATTGGAATATCATAAAACCAAATAA
>NC_136991.1:50253693-50268693 GCF_032717465.1 Coenobita brevimanus | reverse complement strand
ACAAGGAAGAAAGTTAAACACAGAAGAAAAACAAGCGAAAAGAAAACAGGCTGCAAGAAAGTAAATGAGGAAATAAAAAGACACAGAAAAAGGGGAAGGAACAAGAAACCAAAGATTTGAAATATTAACGGACACAACGAACTAGTAGTGAATTGAGATTTGAAAATTGATCCAGGAAGGGCTTGTTGCGGAGACGAAGAAAGCAGTAAATAAATAAATAAGTTAATAAACAAAGTAGGCGAAGTGAAGCCGGGAAATATGAAGAAATAAGCAAAAGCAAGAAACCCAACGTTTTAAAATGTTAACCGATCCAGCGAACTCAACGTATATTTTGAGATTCGAAAATAGACAGATCAATCAATCATTTAAATAAAGGAAGTGAAGGAGAAACAAGAACAGAGAAGCAAAAAGGTGATATTGGAAGACCTAAAAAGCAGGAAGGTAGAAAGTGAGAGGCTGGGTGACCTTTGAGACGGGTGGAAAGGTTGGGTTGGTCAGCCGCCACTCCACGCCACCACATCCACCTTTTTTTTTTTGTCTGTAGTAATTGGTGGTGGAAAGGTGGAGTGAGAGGGAAGGGAACTGGGGCGGGGCGGGGCGAGGCGGGGCTGGGTTGGTGAAAGGTGGGGCAGGAGTGGAAAAGCCATGAGGGATGGTGTTGGTGAGGGTAGTCTGTAGTAAGATGGGGTTGGGAAGGGTAGTTTGGTGGTATTTAGTAAACATGAGCAGTCTGGTTGAGGTGGCATGGACAGGGTGTTAGTTAGACTGGACTGGCAAGGGCTGTACAACTGAGTGGCATGACCAGTCTGTTACTCTGAGCTGTGGAGGGTAGATGGACTGTGGTAGACTGAGGCGGCATGAGGGGTCTGATACTCTGAGCTGTGGAGGGTAGATGGACTGTGGTAGACTGAGGCGGCATGAGGGGTCTGATACTCTGAGCTGTGGAGGGTAGAAAGGCAACAAGATCTGGTTCAGGGGATCTGGCTGGCATTAGGTGTTATATAAGGCATCCTCCACAGCAGTTTGTCAAGCCAGTAACACCGTAGGGTCTAGTCCACTACGTTACTTATTAGACACACAACAGTATTAAGGTGCATGGGAAGTATCATCGTAAATAAATAGATGCCGTGGAGTCTGTCATTTCACCTAGTATACGGTTCTGTGTAATGGCCGTATTCTAGTTGGCACAGCAGAAGCCTTGAACACATCTTCCATAGCGACTTAGTTTACCAGTTACACCTAAATAATCTCCTGTGTGTCATATATTTTTAAACTGGAGATTGTGAAAGTGTGGACGATGATTTGGGAAACGCATAAAGAGAATAGGACGTGTTTGCCTTCCCTCCTTCCCTCCTTTAGTCCTTTCACCTCAACTTGGCCATGATTTTCGTTCTGTTGCTGCTTATTTCGCGTACCTCCCCGGCGGAAAATGACAGTGCTAAGGCTTTACATCCCTTCCATAACTTCTTCGTGACTAGCATCATATTATAGTGTTAATATCTTGTTATACCAGCATTGAAGAGGGAGAGATGGCAGTTTTAGGTTACAACTCAGCATTCAGGATGGAGAGATGGCAGCTTTAGGTTACAGCTCTGTACTGAGGATGGAGAGATGGCAATTTTAGGCCAGGTTGAAGTGAAAGGAGTGCAACGCGTCCTGTAACGAGGCATGCGCACCAACCACATCTAATCCTCTTAACTGTTCCATAAATTATAATGACTCTGAGAAATTGGCGGCATTCATACGCCCACAGTCTCTCAGTTTTAAAATTACGCGGCTCAAAGTACTCTGTTTTTTATTTATTTATTTATTTTTTTTTTGGGGGGGGAATAAAATCGTCAAGTAGTTTCAGCTGTTTTTTTTTATTTTTATTATTATTATTATTTTTTTTTTTGGGGGGGAATAAAATCGTCAATAGTTTCAGTATTTAAAATAAAAGAACATTCGCACAACTGCTTCTCTTTAGAACTTGCCTTCCCAGATTACTTTCCCCCCAAACCACAGCAGTTCAAGTCCAACTGTTAGAAATATTTTTATGAATGGATGGAACCTGTAATCTGGTATATGATATTTTTTTTTTTTAGTCTCTTTTTTCCTTCCTTAGTTGATGTTGTTAAAAAAAAAGTGTAATGAACAGGTTAATACTTGTTTTTATAATCTTGTAAGAGTATCAGTCTGTCCATAGCCAGACATGCTCTCACCAAATTGCCAGCTTGGACCTTGAACCGTGCCCCAGCTGGTACGAGCCTCTGCTGAACCCCTCTGCCATTACATTCTCGACTGCCCTGCAACCGCTTTTGTTCGAGAGCTCCCTGGAGAGGGCTTTGGTCGCTCAGGCAGTGATGAGTACAATGCTGCTAGGGCCATTGGCAATGCAACCTTTCAAGGACTCCTACAAACTGTACGGGAATATCCACCTCCCCGTTGACTGCTTCTTCCACCCCCCGTAACTATTCTATGTCCAACTTCCCCCCCCCCCCCCCGCTTATCGTGCTTATCTCTGACGGCCAGACGCCATACTCCCGTAAGGGGTGGTCACAAGCAGATCGCCTCTATGTCGCCCTGGCCCCAGCCATTTCGCAGCCCTCCTCCCCCTCTCTCATATACCCCTCTACTCCATCCCTCCATATCATCCTCGGTCCCTCCTTCCCTCTCCCCTCCCCCCTCCACCTCACTTACAAACACTCCCCTTGTCAGTCTGTCGCTCTTCATCCTCTGCACATGGCCAAACCACCTCATTGTCATTTTCCTAACGCTTTCTATCACATCCACATCCACACCACAACGCCCCGTCACTTCCTCACTTGTCAGTTTCTCTCCATGTGACTCCACATGCTCCTCGCAGATAACTCATTTCCACTGCTTTCATTCTCGGCTTGTGTCCTTCCAACAAGGCCCAAGCTTCACATGCATAGATACGTTAGGGTTGGTATCACAGTACTATCATACAGTAACGTTTTTACTTCCATGCTCACTTCCGTAGCACTCACTGTAGGGCCACTCCAAGTTTACTCTACATTGATTGACAAGCCAAGTGATTTCCTGTGAGCCAGGATATCATTTACAACACTAGGTGGTAACCATATAACCAACCCATACATGTTCCTTACATGTCAGCAAGTGGGTTGGCCGCTGGCGGGGGGTTAGTGTCCCTCCCCGGAAAACAACGAACAAAAAGAGAAAAGGGAAATGCCTCGCGTAAGTCACAGAAGTGAAAATAACGGTCATGAGGCAGCAGGAGTGAATGTAAGACACGGAAGAGGGTGGTGGAAGGAAGGCAGGATGGGCGAGAGAAAATTACAGGTGACAAATAAACGAGATGATGGAGTTACCTGGGGTTGTGCTTTCACCGGGTGTATGTCCAACGCCCGTAGACTCGTCGGGTAAGGAAACTCCCTCACACATCTTCCTAAGCGATTTATTTGGCTTATTATCCCTTTGCTGTCCTCTTCTCTTCCCTTGCTCTCCTCTTCTCTTCCCTTGCTATCGTCTTCTCCTCTTCCTTAGCGACTTAGTTTGCTTATTACACCTTGCTATCCTTTCCCGTAACACCTCCTCCTAAGCGATTTAATTTGCTTATTACACCTTGCTATCCTTTCCCGTAACACCTCCTCCTAAGCGATTTAATTTGCTTATTACACCTTGCCATCCTCTTCTGTAACACCTCTTCAAAGCGATTTATTTTGCTTATTACACCTTTCTGTCCTCCTCCGTGTTATATAAGTCATTCTGATATCACCATACTCTTCATAAATAATGTAAAAAAATATCTTAACCAGCCTTAACCAAAAATAAATCGCTAAGGAAGAGGTGTTAGGACCAAAATGTCTAAAGCGAGAGAGAGAGAGAGAGAGAGAGAGAGAGAGAGAGAGAGAGAGAGAGAGAGAGAGAGAGAGAGAGAGAGAGAGACGGGATGGAAGGAGGGGTATATTTTTACGAAAGTAGTTTGCAGACATCAGTACCTCTTTTTATACTGAGAGAGAGAGAGAGAGAGAGAGAGAGAGAGAGAGAGAGAGAGAGAGAGAGAGAGAGAGTAAAACAGGTGCAGGGTTTTACAGAAAGTTGACCGGGGTGACAGGTGGCCCGGTGGGTAGGGTACGACTGACCGTGCAAACGCCTCTTCCTTAGCGATTTATTTTTGGATACGGTACACTCTGGACCCATATTCACGTCGATTAACTCCCTAACACTTATTCCTTAGCGATTTTTTCTTTTTTTCTTCTTTGATACGGTACACTTTGGACCCTCGTTCTCGTCGATTTACTCCCTAACACCTCTTCCTTAGCGATTTATTTTTCGATATGGTTGGTTAGCATCGTTTTGTATGTTATTTATGCAGAGTATGGCAATAGTAGAATTATTTAAGTTGCACAGACGAGGACAGGTGCAATAAATAAAATAAATCACTTAGGAAAAGGTGTTAGGGAGCTTGTAATGAACTGAGGGATGGAAGGGAGGTGGTGGTGGTGGGGGGAGGGAGTGGTTAGGGCAGCAGTAGTGTTTTCGCCTGGGCAGTAGTCACGAAGAAGTGCTGTGTGGATGAGGAGCCGTAGCATTGCCTTTTTCTGGGGTAAGTTAGAGTGAAGGAATTAGTGGTGTGTGTGTGTGTGTGTGTGTGTGTGTGTGTGTGTGTGTGTGTGTGTTTAGGGTTTAGTAGGTAGAGTAGGGCAGGGCAGGGCAGGAAGAGGCAAGGTACGGTAGATTAGGGTAGGGTAGGGCAGGGCAGGGCAGGGTATGGAACAGTTGAGCAGGGCAGGGCAGAGTATGGTACGGTTGAGCAGGGCAGGGCAGGGCAGAGTATGGCACGGTTGAGCAGGGCAGGGCAGGGCAGGGTATGGTACGGTTGAGCAGGGCAGGGCAGGGCAGATACAGTTGCGGGAGAAAGTGATGGGGGGGTGGGGCACGGGAAGGAAGGGAGGGTACGGCTGGGGAGACAAATGCTTCACCTGAGAAACACATTACTTGATAGTCGTCTATTTCCACCTGATAGTCGTGCATTTCCACCTGATAGTCGAGTATTTCCACCTGATAGTCGTGTATTTCCACCTGATAGTCGTATTTTCATCTGACAGAACTGGGTCACTAAAAATATAATAAGCCTTAGTCATCAGGTAGGCATGAGTCTCCTTGGTTACTAGTCAAAAATTCAACCCTGCAGCCTAACTACACCTGGCCATCAACTGAGCAGCAGGGGTTTGAGCAGGGCAGCAGGGGTTTGGGTAGGGCAGGGGTTGCATTGGGTAGGGAGGGATTGGGCTTGGGTAGGGCAGGGTTTGGGCTTGGGTAGGGCAGGGGTTGGACTGGGTAGGGCAGGGGTTGGGCTTGGGTAGGGAAGGATTGGGCTTGAGTAGGGCAGGGATTGGACTGGGTAGGGAGGGATTAGGCTTGGGTAGGGAAGGATTGGGCTGGGGTAGGGAGGGTTTGGGCTTGGGTAGGGCAGGGGTTGGACTGGGTAGGGCAGGGATTGGGCTTGGGTAGGGAAGGATTGCGCTTGGGTAGGGCAGGGTTTGGGCTTGGGTAGGGCTTGGTAGGGAAGGATCGGGCTGGGGTAGGGAAGGATTGGGCTTGGGTAGGGAGGTATTGGGCTTGGGTAGGGCAGGGGTTGGACTGGGTAAGGGAGGGATTGGGCTTGGGTAGGCAGGGTAAGGTATGAGGAGTACAAGGTATACCAGGAATAAAGATAAATATAAAGGGATAATTATAAGGCAGCGTAAAGACCGTGAACAATATTATCGTTGACGTCACAAAGTTCGTCACACTTTTTCCTCAGCGATTAATTTTGACCATTTCGTCTTTTATTCTCGTACATAATTATATCTTTTTCATTCTGACTTTCCAACGGTATGATTCAAGACACTACGCAGGGGGAGCGTGTAGAATAAATAGCTGAGGAAAAGGCGTTAAGAAGTCTGATAAGGGGAGAAAAATATGGAAGGTTGTGATTATATGGTAGAGAGAGAGAGAGAGAGAGAGAGAGAGAGAGAGAGAGAGAGAGAGAGAGAGAGAGAGAGAGCCTTCCTTCCCTGCGGCTACCACAACCTGCCTTCTCTCTAGCTCCCACCACACCACCACACCCCACCCCTCCACACCACACGCCACCACACCACCACACCCCACCCCACCACACCACACGCCACCACACGCCACCACACCCCACCGTACCATACCACACTCCACCACACCCCACCCCACCCCACCACACCCCACCCTGCAATACCCCACCGCACCCCACCACACCCCAATCCACCGTCACAATAACCTCATTTCCCATACCACAGCAGACACGCAGTTCATGCATGCAACTGTAGCAAAATTATACGGGAGCGCGCGGTTTAAGTGGCCGGATATCTGGTGTCCATAGGGTTTGCTTCCAGATGTATCAGAAACAATAATAGATAGATAGATAGATAGATAGATGGATAGACTGATGGGTAGGAAGATAATTTTGGTAGAGAGAGAGAGAGAGAGAGAGAGAGAGAGAGAGAGAGAGAGAGACTGCTGTGATTGTGCCTGTACCCGCCATGATGCAACACCCACACACATCCACCCCTTTCTTAACCTACCCCCCTCTCTCCTCCTCTCTCCCTCTCTCTCTCTCTCCTCCCCTCTCCCTCCTGCTGTCTCCCCATCCCTCTACCTGCTGTCTTCCCTCTTTTCCTTTCACCCTTCCTCCCCTTCCAGCCTCTCTCCCCATCCCTCTCCATGCTTCCATCACCCCAATTCTCCCTTCCTTCCCTATTCTCCTCTTTCCTTTCACTTTCCCCTCCCCCTTCCTGCCATTCCCTACCCCTTTATTCCTATTTCCCCCCCCCTCCCTCTCTCTCCCCTCTATTCCCCTCCCCCTCCCTCCTCCCCCCCTCGCCCTTTCTCCCCATCCTTCTTCCTCCCTCCCTCCCTCTCTCCCCTCCTCCTCCCTCCCTTCCTTTCCCCTCTACTCCCCTATTATTATTATTATTATTATTATTATTATTTTTTGTTACGATGGTGATGATGGTGATGATGCTGTACATGATGATGGGTGTAGTGGTTATTATTGTTATTATTATTATTATTTGAATGTAATAGAGATGAGGTGTCTGAGGAGTATGTGTGGAGTGACGCGTATGGATCGAGTGCGAAATGATGAAGTGCGAAGGAGAACTGGAGTTGTTCGGGAGATGGCTGGTAGAGTTGAGCAGAGGGTGTTGCGATGGTTTGGGCATATGGAGAGAATGGATAATGAGCGATTGGTGAAAAAGATAACTAGATCTGATGTGAGAGGTGTAAGGCTGAGAGGAAGACCACGAATAGGATGGATGGACAGTGTGAAGAGAGCACTGGATGCGAGAGGGATGTCTGTTGAGCAAGGAAGAGTGGCAGTGCGTGACAGAAATAAATGGAGAGAAATTGTGAATGAATAATTGATGACGCAGCCCTGAGGGATATTCTCCCGCATTTGGTCTGATCAGCTAGTCAGGTCAGGTGCGGGTAAGGGGATGGGTCTGTTATGATGTGGCAGGGGTAAACCAGCTCTGCTGTCGGGCCCTGCTGCGGATGTCACTGATTGCATTGCGCAGTTGACCCTTGTGCGGTGTGGTGCGGTGAGGATCTGTCCGTTCTCCCCTTTGGGGCTAAGATGCGAATGAATGTGTTTGAATGGATGAGTAAATGGGGAGTGTGTCGTCCTGTCTCGGCTACCTCCCTTTCCTTGGGGACAGCAGCCTAGGTATATAGATGGATAGATTATTATTATTATTATTATTGTTACGATAGTGATGGTGATGATGATGGTTGCGGTGGTTATTATTATTATTACCTTATTATTATTATTATTATTACCGTATTATTATCATCATCATCATCATCATCATCATCATCATCATCATCATCATCACCACCACCACCACCACCACCACCACCGCCGCCGCCGCCGCCGCCGCCGCCGCCACCACCACCACCACCACCACCACCACCATCATCATCATCATCATCATCATCATCATCATCATCATCATCATCATCATCATCATCATCATCACCCCAGCTACCCTCATCGCACACCTAAAGCCAGCAGACCACGTAATATCCCTCCTCATTAACAACTAAATGCAGCACAAGACACACAATGGGTGATAAAGACTGGAGGAATATTAAGTATGTATTTTGCAAGACTGGCATTTCATATTCTTCCTTACTTTCCCTCACCGTCTCGAGCAGTGAGTGGAGGAAGGAGGAATACAAAGGAGAGGAAAGGAAAGGAATACAAAGGAAAGGAAAGGAAAGGAATACAAAGGAAAGGAAAGCAAACAACAACAGACCTTATGATCCTTTCGAGGCTGCTTGTTACAGAGCAGACTATGACTACAAGATCTAACTCTACCTGCTGAAGGATAAGGGTAGTAAAGCAAGAAGGCTCCTCCCACCCCCAAACCCTCCAGGAAAAGTGACAGAGACCACTATTCTGCCTGGAAAAACTGACATGGAAATTACACAGGAGTGACTGGAAAGGAAAAGTCAACATTCTATAATACTTTATCTATAAGCTACCCGATTGAGTAACCTGAAAGAGAAAGTAATCAAATAAATTAATAGTTACGGCATGACATTATAAACCGGTACATTGAGTTAATGGGAAGTCTGTGGACATAACGTGGAAACTACACACTGCACACTGTGGAGGAGGAGGAGGAAGGGAAAGAAAGGGAGGTGGAGGAAGAGGAGGATGAGCGAGGAAGAGGAAGGGAAAGGAGGAGGAGGAGGAAGGGGAGGGATGGAGAAGAAAGGTAGTGAAGGAAGAGGAGGAAGGTGAATGAGGAAGAGAGAAAGGAGGAAGAGGAGGGGAAAGGTGAGCGAGGAAGAGGAAGGGAGGGGGGGAGGAGGAGGAAGAGAAAGGTGGAAGGAGGAGGGAGGGAAAGGAGGAAGGAAGAGGAAGGGAAAGGGAGGCAGAATACAAACGGAAGATGTAATGGGTGAGTAGTTAATGAACGTGAGTAGTGTGGAAGAAGAGGCGGAGGAGGCAGAGACGTGGAAAGGCAGTATGTGTGAAGGAGAAATGGAAAGGAAAGGAGGGATGGAATGCAGTGGAGGAGGAGGAGGAGGAAGAGGGGGAGGTGGAGGAGGAGGAGGAGGAGAAGATGAAAAAGAAAAATATGATGATGACGAAGAAGAAAAGATGATGATGATGATGAACAAGAAGGGGAGGGAGAAGAAGAAGAAGGAGGAGGAGGAGGAGGAGGAGAAGAAGAAGAAGAAGAAGAAGAAGAAGAAGAGAAAGAACTGGCCAAGAAGAGGCAGTGAAAGTAGACAGTAAATAAAGGAATTACAAGGAAGAGGAAGTGAAATCGAGAGGAAACTGAATCAAAGAAACGAAAGTATAAATAATGATAACGAAATTAGTTAAGGAGAGGAAAGACGAGAAAGAGGACGATGTAAAAAAAAAAAAAACAGCTTAAGAAGAGACTACGGAGGAAAGAGGAAATAGGTCACAAGGAAGGGAGAGAGAGAGAGAGTAAAGGGAAGAGAATCGTGAGGGAAATGAAGAGGTGAGAGAGAGAGAGAGAGAGGGGGCGGGGGATGAAGAAGGGAAAAGAATCGTGAGGGAAAATGAAGAGGAGGTGAGAGAGAGAGAGAGAGAGAGAGAGAGAGAGAGAGAGAGAGAGAGAGAGAGAGAGAGAGAGAGAGAGAGAAATGAGTAAAAAGAGAAGGTGAAGTGAAGAAGAAAGAGATGAATGAAGCACACAATTGAAGGAGAAATGAAGGAAGGGTTGGTGTGTGAGCGGAAATGAGGTGGAAGAAAGACATCACACACACACACACACACACACACACACACACACACACACACACACACACACACACACACACACACACACACACACACACACACAGAAAGAGAGAGAGAGAGAGAGAGAGAGAGAGACAGACAGACAGACAGACAGACAGGCAGACAGACAGACAGAGACTGAGGTAGACAGACAAAGATACACACACACACACACACACACACACACACACACACACACACACACACACACTTTTCTTTCACCTTTTGAGCCTCAGTGCAGTTCGCCAAACACATGCCAACGTTTGATTTATCCCACTTCATCTCTAACAACATTACGTAGCAACCGCCAGGAGTCATTTAGCCAATCCTGTTACCTTAATTCCTCTCTCACGCGAACTTAGCCGGAGGGAGAGGGGGGGCAGGAGAGAGCCTGTATTTCAAGTTCCTCTCGCTTATTACATCTGCTCTGTGTGTGTGTGTGTGTGTGTGTGTGTGTGTGTGTGTGTAAGAGAGAGAGAGAGAGAGAGAGAGAGAGAGAGAGAGAGAGAGAGAGAGAGAGAGAATCTTAGACATCACCAACCAAGATTTTCCTTTGAAGAATAGGGACGTTACCATCTCCTCATACAGTAGCCTTGGAAGACCACAATTGGAATACATAATGCAGTTTTGGTGTTTGAATCTATGCAAGGCCATCCCAGAGCCACCAAGGTAGTATCAGGATGGATAGATGGGTGGATGGATGGATGGATGGATGGGTGGGTGGATGGTTGGATGGATGGATGGATGGATGGATGGATGGGTGGATGGATGGTTGGATGGATGGATGAATGGATGGATGGATGGGTGGATGGAAGGATGGGTGGATGGATGGATGGATAGATGGGTAGATAGATGGATGGGTGGATGGATGGATGAATGGATGGATGGGTGGATGGAAAGATGGATTAGTATCAGCCTTTGTTTCTTTTTCCGTTAAAAAAAATCGTGTGCAACAGACCCTAAGATGAACGACTCCCTCTCCCCCCCCCCCAAAAAAAAAAAAAAAAAAAATCAAAGCCTAACTGGAGGGACAGACAATTCGAAATTCAAAATCCTCAACGGCTGTAACGACTTTGATGTCTTTGTTCTGATCTTCTTTGTTCTAATCTTCATTGTTCTTCTAGTGTTCTTCTTTGCCTCTTGTCTTGGTGGAAACTGTGCCACACGTAGAGGTCACGGGGTCAGTTGTTAGGGCACGAAATAGAACTGGAATAGAACAGGTTTTTAAAAGGGGGCGAGGTAGAGAGATCCACTATAAATGTTTTCAGGTTAGTTGTTCACGTGTTATCATGTGGAAGAACATTAATAACAGAAGGAAGAACATTAATAACACGAGGAATAACATTAATAACAGAAGGAATAACATTAATAACATAAAGAACATTAATAACATAAGGAATAACATTAATAACATGAATAACAATAACATGAGGAATAGCATTAATAACATGAATAACATTAATAACATGAATAACATTAATAACATAAGGAATAACATTAATAACATACGAAATAACATTAATAACATGAGGAATAACATTAATAACATGAATAACATTAATAACATGAGGAATAACATTAATAACATGAGGAATAACATTAATAACATGAGGAATAACATTAATAACATGAATAACATTAATAACATGAGGAATAACATTAATAACATGAGGAAGAACATTAATAACATAAGGAAGAACATTAATAACATAAGGAATAACATTAATAACATGAGGAATAACATTAATAACATGAGGAATAACATTAATAACATGAGGAATAACATTACTAACAGCATCACATATAACAGTGATGCCAATATCGGTTGTTGAAAGTACGGGGAGGCATAACAGAAGAGAGAGGGAGAGGGAGGAAGGGAGGAAAGTGTGAGGGAAGGAGAGGGAAAGGAGGGAAACGTGAGAGAAAGGGAGGAAAGGAGGGAAACATGAGAGGAGGAAAGGGAAAGGGAGGAAAGGAGAGAAACGTGAGAGGAGGAAAGGGAAAGGGAGGAAAGGAGAGAAACGTGAGGGAGGAGAGGGAAAGGGAGGAAAGGAGAGAAACGTGAAAGGAAGAATGAAGTATACAAGAACGTTAATAAATTTGTCATGAACTTTCACTTACTGCTTGATTCCCTCACACACACACACACACACACACACACACACACACACACACACACACACACACACACACACACACACACACACACACAATAATGGGCTTGGAGGTTCGTAAGCGCGTATTTATTAGCGATTTACACTTCAATGTCCTCTTGTATGTGTGGGTTGGAGGGAGGGCAGCCACATTGCGAGGGACAGGGTGACGTGGAGGCGATTTGTTTGCGGCCCCCCATTCCGTATTGATGCGTCTGGTTATAGATAGAAATAGATAAATAAGGAGAGAGAGAGAGAGAGAGAGAGAGAGGTTTTGTGAATGGAGGAACATATGTTACAAGTGGTGTGCTGAAGGGACGGTTTTGGGTCTGTACAGATTTAGTTCAACCCCAGTGTATAGACCGAGCAGACCCGCCGACCACAGGCAAGCAACCTCCCTTAGACCGGTACAGTATACATACGCCTACTTACAATACACATACATACACATACATTCACATACATGCAATACACATACACAGCGCAGAGATCCCACTCCCCCTTTGTGGTAGGGAGCTAGGGTTGAATCAGGGCCCTTCCCACGGCGAGGCGCAGGGAAATAGGAGGACGTTTGGCTCCCAGATGGACGCCGCAGCTGCTCCACTTAGGGTCCACATCGCCACCACGTTCTCACCAGCGCCCTTAATGAATGTAAAAGGTTGTGGAGGCGGTGAGTGCAGTATCGCCATATTTGCTGATGACACAAAAACTGGCAGCAAAGTGGGTGAATGAACTGACTGGACCCAAGGAAGGAAATCAGGACGAAATCAGCACTAACAGGATCAGATCAGCACTAACAGGATCAGATCAGCACTAACAGGATCAGATCAGCACAAGATCAAATCAGCACTAACAGGATCAGATCAGCACTAACAGGATCAGATCGGCACTAACAGGATCAGATCAGCACTAACAGGATCAGATCAGCACTAACAGGATCAGATCAGCACTAACAGGATCAAATCAGCACATCAACTAAAATCTCTACCACAAACACATCAGAAGCCAGTACAGGTATATAATTTACAGAAAAATATATTAAAAGATTTACGTATGCCACTTACTTGAAGCAGAGGTAGTGTATAATTACGAGTGTGTCAAGGTATTTACACTCACCACGAAGTAAAGGTGATGATCTCTTTGGAAGTCAAGGAACCTGATATTGAAAGTTGTTGCAGTACAGTGTAATTCCCTTGCTTGCTGTTGCATAGTAATGGGATTTCTCGGAGTGACTGAAATAGTGCCGATAGGGAAGTGTTGCCATAGAGACGGAGATACGGCAGGTCTCAAAAACAAGGCTGTGTTTGGGCATCGCGAAGTGAACGGATCTTGAATTTGACTCTCTGTTGTCCTGTGTTCATTATTATTATTATTATTATTATTTTGGAGGGAACAGTTTGCTGACTGCTAGCCTTTGCTTCCTTCTTCCTTGCATTAATATATATATATATATATATATATATATATATATATATATATATACAGTATATGGGAAACGCTGGCATCACAGAATGGGAAATGCATTGTTGAAAAGAGTTAGATGATCCGTTATAGACATGATCCGTTATAGACGTGATCCCTTATAATTGTAGCACCCGCATTCCCACCGGTTGAGGAATATCCCTAACACCTTTTCCTAAGCGATTTAGTTTGCTTATTACACCTTACTCCCCTCTTCTGTGTTACGTGAACCCTTCCAGTATCGCCATACTCTGCATAAATAACGTACGGAAGTGATATTAACCACCCATATCCAGAAATAAGTCGCTTAGGGGGAGGTGTTAGGGAGTCAGGGAACTCTCGGAACCAGAAGCATAATATTCCGTGTAAAAACTAAGCGCGGGAAGTAAAAGTAGCTAATTGGTGGGGGGGGGGGAGGTGGCTCAGTGGACTCAGAGGTGGACTGATGGCCGTAAAAACCCAAGATCGAGCCCCGGTTCTTGCTTGGAGTGGTCTGGGGTCTGAGTTTGTTTTATTGACCCCCCTTGAATGCCGTGACGCGTTTTTGTTATTGATTTATTCTTGCTGCCGACAGTGTTTTAATTCAGATAAGTAAGTTTTTGTTTTTATTTTATTTTTTTATTTTTCATCTGGAAGGGTTTGTTGTTAAGGAAGCTCCCTAATGCATTTTCCTAAGCGATTTATTTTGCATATTACGCCTTACCCTCTTACTCTTGGCCACATAAATCCTTCAATCATCGCAATACCCTGCATAAATAACGTACAAAAGGATATTAACCAGCCATATCCAAAAATAAATCGCTAAGGAAGAGGTGTCAGGGATCGCGAGGAGAATACCCGCCCTGGCCTTGATACAGCAGCAGGGATTTTGGCTACTCCTGTTGGTGTGGGCGGGCTGCCTTATCCGGGTGTGTGACGAGGGAAAGTGTGTGTGTGTGTGTGTGTGTGTGTGTGTGTGTGTGTGTGTGTGTGCGTGTGGTGAGATACAGGTGAGAGAATACAAATTAAAATAAGCGGAGAGAGAGAGAGAGAGAGAGAGAGAGAGAGAGAGAGAGAGAGAGAGTACAAATAGGACGGACCCACATAACTAATTCCTTACTCGTGGTTAATGGGTATGCTCGCCCAGACAGACCGGGGTCAACCAAAATCTGTCTTCCTCTGTCTGTATTTCCTTCTGCCTACGACCTCCACTCTTATAAGCACAATGTGTCCTGACGATTTCAAGTGAACGGATCTTGAATTTGGCTTTTGTTTTTCTTTTTCTTTGAGGGAACAATTTTGCGGACTTCCAGCCTTGGGTTCCTTCTTCCTTCCATACAAAATAAAGATACAAGCAAGGAACTGGACTTAGATTACAGTAAGTTCCGTGTGTACTGGTAGACGCATGGAATAGTAGTCTGTCTATCTATCTGTTGCCAGACGTCTTGATCTCGTAAGGGGTGGCCGCAAACAAATCGCCTCCATGTCACCTTGTCCCCCGCCATTTCACTGTCCCGCTCCCAGCTCACACCCCCCCTTCCTCATACACCTCTCCACTCCATCCCTCCATCTCATCGTTGGCCTCACCTGCCCTCTCCCCTCCTC